>NC_052508.1:57005440-57305440 GCF_014356525.2 Nilaparvata lugens | reverse complement strand
ATAGAATAGAATAGAATAGAATAGAATAGAATAGAATAGAATAGAATAGAATAGAATAGAATAGAATAGAATAGAATAGAATAGAATAGAATAAAATTGAATATCTTCATTCGTTCAATACAGTACAGTCATATGGATCACAACTATACAGAGTGATTCATAATTATGGTAAAATAATTTGATACGTGATAGTAGAGGTAAAAATAAGAAAAAAGTTATTATAAACATATATCCATAAACGCTTCATTAGCGAGCTATACAGGGTGAAAGATTTCGCCCGGAATTCAGTTCCTCTGGTGAAATACACTGATGCTGAATTGTTTGGGCACTAGTTTTTTGAAAAACTTATGCTGGATTCATATGGAAAAATATCTGAAAAATTGAATAAAACTAGTCTGGAAGCTGTAGTGTGAGTAGTTTTTGAGAAAAAAGTTGAAATATGCAAAAAATCCAAGTAGAAAAACACAGACTTATTCGTTTGATGCCCAATAATTTTCTTTAATGACCAGTAAACAAATAATTTTTCGCAATAAAAATTGTAGAAAATTTAATTCTGAAAAGAATGATGTAAGCTGTGTGAACAAAATTTAAATAAAAGTTGAATAAAATGTATTCTTATGTAGTACATTACATCACAAAAATTTGCTGTTTTATGAGGAGAGAACTAATAACTCATAAGTTGTAGCTGATTGCAAATAAAATATTCGGTTTTTTATGAGAAGTTTTTTTTTAGATGAAAGTAGCATATGCAAATGACATTAAACTCATACCAAAAGACTAGTAGATTATGCCATCAAGCCTGGGAGGAAGCTCGAACAGAAGTAGATGATCTCCTATGATTCCTGCCCAAATGTTTACTGAAAACTGATGTTGTGGAAGATTAGGATTGATGGCATAAGGATTCTCAGCTGCCCAAATATGTTGGTTGTTGACGTTAACGATATCTGTTCTTGTAAAGTGTGCCTCGTCGGTAAATTAAACGGTTGTTGAAAAGTTTGGGTAAACAAGTTTTACTCAAAACCATCGGCAAATACCAGCACGGGGAATACAGTCTCGTGGCAATAGAGTACCTATGAACTTTCTGGAGGTGGTATGGATGTAATTGTTGCTCTTTTAGTATCCTCCAAATAATAGATTGATTGACATTAAACTGCACTGACAATTCTCTCGTGCTCTTCTCTGGATGTTCATAAATTTCATTAAGAACTTGTTCTTCTAACTGAACAGTCATAGTAGATCGGGGTCTGCCTGCATAAATGTGCTCTTTGGATATCAAAGTACCTGTTTCAGACAGACGTTAATGAATAGTGGCAAAAATCCTTGAACTTGGACATACTCGGTTAGGAAAGTTCTCTTGATACAAACGAACTACAGGGTGATTTTTAAGTCCTGTTACCCAATTTTTGATGTAATTTATAAACGGAAATTTGGGTATTAATAAAAAAATAATATTTGTTATTTACAAAAGAAAATTGATATTCTATTACTCACATTTCTTAGTTACTTAAAATTATTACACCATATGCTCAAAATGTCCACCCATTGAGGTTATACACGCTCGGACTCTTTTCACCATATTAGCAGAAACCTTTTTCAGAGTTAAATTGGAAATATTCGTGATTAAAGTCTGTAATATTGGCTTTCAGTTCATCAATATTGTGAGGATTGTTTTTGAAGGCCTCAGACTTGATGTAGCCCCACAAAAAGTGATCAGGGGATTTGAGGTCTGGAGACCTTGGTGGCCATAAACCCTTGCTTATTATTCGATCTGTGGTAAATGTTGTTCTATGGTAAAAGACATTCTGTTCATAACACGACCGGAATCATCACAAAATGTTACACAGCTTAAGGATAATAAACTCGCATTGCCTTGTGTATACTGAGTGAGTAGGGCTACCAACTTCGTGCAACAAAACAAAATTTCCCTCTATTAGGGAAAAATTACCATGTATTGAACATAAGGGTAACAGGACTAAAAAATCACCCGGTATTACAGTAGTGTGTCATTCCATACATTAAATGCATGTCAGCTAATTCTGAGTATGAATAATGTCTAAAATTACCTGCCATTTTTTAAAAAGTTAACACTTAATACAAAAGCAAAGTGAAATGGTTACAAATAACTCGTTAATAGATTAAAAAAAACACAGCGCGGTTACAGTAGGCCTAACTTACTGTTTGTTTTTTTTTTGTTCAACAGTGAGCTAAAATATTTCTGAAAATAATTTTCAGCTGATAATTTCTTTTAAATATTTTCTTATTCAAAACAAAATATATCAGCTGTTTTGGAACAGCTGTTAATAAAATCCATGTTTTATTTGCAATCAGCTACAACCTATCAGTTACTAGTTCTCTCCTCATAAAACACCAAATTTTTGTGGTGTAATGTACTACATAAGAATACATTTTATCCAACTTTTATTTAAATTTTGTTTAAACATCTTACATCATTCTTTTCAGAATTAAATTCTCTACAATTTTTATTGCGAAAAATTATTTGTTTACTGCTGGTCATTGAAGAAAATTATTGGGCATCAAACGAAGAAGTCTGTGTTTTTCTACTTGGATTTTTTGCATATTTCAACTTTTTTCTCAAAAACTACTCACACTACAGCTTCCAGACTAGTTTTATTCAATTTTTCAGATATTTTTCCATATGAATCCAGCATAAGTTTTTCAAAAACTAGTGCCCAAACAATTCAGCATCGGTGTATTTCACCAGAGGAACTGAATTCCGGGCGAAATCTTTCACTCTGTATAGCTCGCTAATGAAGCGTTTATGGATATATGTTTATGAGAACTTTTTTTCTTATTTTTACCTCTACTATCACTTATCAAATTATTTTACCATAATTATGAATCACTCTGTATAATTGAACATTGTCAAGTACAAAAGAATCTCTTCAATATTTAATATAATACATAAAAATATAGATATAGCCTATATGATATCATACATAGTTTTCGCATGAAAATTCATTTACACTATAAAAACTTCTTTCAACAAGGAACATATTATACAGATCGTTTTTTAAAGTCATGCTTTTAAAATGTATATTATTAGGCGACTTGTTTAGAAATTTTGCCCCAATGTAGCTAGTTATTTTCTCAAAAGAGTTAGCCTGTGAGGCTGAACGATAAAGTTGTTCCTGTTTCTGGTAGAGTGTGAATGTACCTGTGCATTGTTCGTTAAACTGCCCATATTCTTAACCACATATAATACAGTTTTAAAAATAAAAATACAAGGTAGAGTGAGTATGCACAGCCTTTTAAAATAATCTCGACAAGGATGATTGAAAGACATAGGTCGACAGTAATCGGCTTGAAATTTAAAGCATAAACGACCTATACCAAGGGATAAATCTTCTTATGTTATCTTTTCTCTATGATTATAGTCTTATTGGCTCAGTGTAAGCCTGCAATGCTTCTATCGTACACGTATCACCACTAATATTATTACTGATTTACTATCCTAGTATAATTTGAACGTTTTGAATCTGTATTGGGTACATTAGGACACCAAGTGACCGAACAAGTCGCTGGGCATCACCTTTTATTGCGTTCATTAATCCTACACCATTGAGTATGGACACATATGTTTTGTGCTATGGTCAATCTGGTGTCCGAGCCTGGTGTTCTTAAATAATACACAGGCCTTAGTGAGTGTACTATAGGACTAACTGAATCACTATGACCCTTAAAAAATAGATCCTTCAAAGTCAAAGTCATTCCTTGAAAAAATATCCTTCAAAGTCAATAATTATTTAAATGCAATATCCAATAGCCTAATTAAGTTAAGAAACACTGAGATGTTGTCTAGAAATATGTCTAATTTATTTCATTGTCTGAAGATGACACCATTGGTGTTAAAACATGTATATAATTTTGTATTAAATTCTTCATATTTCTAGACAACATCACAGTGTTTCATTATGCATAAATATCACTATATCTCACCAACAGCAGTATCTGACGCCTACTTAAGTATTGTCGACATTAACTGTTAGAATGATGTGAAAACAATTCACACCAAACATAAACAATACGGTAATAATTGTTTACCTGTGAGGTCTTTTTGAAGAGCTTTCAACTGCACTTCGAGGTCATCAAAGAGAACAACGGAAGAGCGATCGATGTCACCCGGCTCGGGCACTGGCAGCTCAACTTTGGTCGGGTCCTCACATTGCTTCATGTAGGCCCTCACAATGTACTGCAGCAGTGTCATTGTGTTATCTGAAACAACAAACAGATTTCCTCAAAATACTGTGTGTTCAATCCAAGCTTAACAATTTCTCATTTCTCGGTACTGTTTCAAACAAGTACTCAAGCAGAACTGGCATGAGCTAAGTGTGTTTATACAGAAGTGTATATGAGTGTAATATAAGTTACCACGGAGTATAGAACAGCTACTAAAAGAAGGATTCCTTCTTCTGTGGTAATACTATGATCTTACTAATTGGTGAGTATAAATATATATTATGAGTAGTATGATTGTTATGAGTAGCTTATAAATATGCAACTCCACAGGAAATGATCACTTATCCCACATAGTGAGTGAAAAATATTGAAGAATATACACGCTTATTCCAAAGCCGCCATAATGAATAGCAATAGTGTCCTTATTTTGATTGAAAATTGAAATAATTTTCTATTTTTGCTTGTCCAATTGTTGTGAATTTGAGAGTAATGCACAATTATATTATAATGATTGTATGTTACTGAAGATTATGTACATAATATAATTATGTAACTCACCAGTGCTTTTGACATCTTTCAATTTGCCCAGAATTTCCAAGCCAAAACCATCGGCTTGACCACGTTGTCTATTTCCTCCATTCATGAAGTTTCCCAGAGCAAGAATAATTGCCAATACTTTCTTGAGACTTTCAGATGACATCAGTTGCTGAAAGTGAAAATATTGTAAATTTAGTTGCATGTTATGATGAAAATATTAATTTATTGCGTACGTCATGATATGTCATTTTTTTGAAATCGATAAGTTTTTCTTGAGCCATAACCCCTACGATACAGACGTAAAAAAATATAATTCAATATTTACATCGAGAAAAGACATAATAACAACTTGAAAACGTTTTCTCATCAAGAAAAATGGTCCAGATTCAGATTCTATGATATCAGCTACGTTTATCAAATTTTATTATATTTATTATTATCTCAACAGCAATATTCAACATTTTCTCCTAACCTTAATTGCCTCTCCTACTTTTTATGACAATTTGAATTTGAGAAATGCATATAAAAATTTATCAGTGAGGAAGCTCCCACTATTTAATCAAACAAAAACCGTTCATTACTGATTTTCAGGCATCTATTAATAGATATTATCATGTAATCCAATGCCAAATTAAATTGTAAAGATACAATTTTCAAGATGTTCGATGTTTTTGAACGGGTAGTATTATAGTCAACTGTCTACTAACGTTAATGGAAAGATACATTTTCAAGATGTTCGATGTTTTTGAACGGGTAGTATTATAGTCCACTAAACAGCTGATTTATCTTCTATATATATATATAAGCGAAATGGCACTCACTCACTCACTGACTGACTGACTGACTCACTCACTCACTCACTCGCAGAGCTAAAAATCTACCGGACCAAAAACGTTCAAATTTGGTAGGTATGTTCAGTTGGCCCTTTAGAGGCGCACTAAGAAATCTTTAGGCAATATTTTAACTCTAAGGGTGGTTTTTAAGGGTTTAAAGTTCGTCTTTTAGCATGTATATTCTTCTTATTCTCTTAATAATAATTGAAAAATGTCCATACCATATGTTAATATAGAACTATAATCTAGAGAGAGTACCTCTTCGAAACAGTGTTGTTAACTGGTAACTAAATTAATTTTGTCAGGTTGGCATTAAGTTGAGTTGACTTTGTTAGGTTGGCACCAAGTTGAAGATTGAAATGCATTTATCGCGGGAAAATTGATTGGGCACTGCTTCTTCAATCAGAGCTATTCTTGGGAATATTATATTACTAGCCATCAGGCTCGCTTCGCTCGCCATATTCGTTTAGCCAGACGTTTAGTCTGGACCCCCGACTGGATCGTCCTAACATATGATAAAATGCTCAAATGAAAAATGCAGGCGAGTGGAGCGAGCCTGCTGATCTCATTCTTGGACGATCCAGTCGGGGGTCCAGGGGGCGGAGCCCCCTGGCTAGTCGGATACGGCGAGCGAAGCGACCCTGACGGCTAGTGATGAATAATTCTATAGTCTGATTTTTACGGTAATATTGGCGTATGAAGGAGGCTCCTTTTTCCTTTTATATTATCCTTGAAATGCAAAATTTCCAAAAACCTTGTATATACGTCGACGCGCAATTTAAAAAGGAACATACCTGTCAAATTTCATGAAAATCTATTACCGGGTTTCGCCGTAAATGCGCAACATAAAAACATATTGTTAGATTTCGTCTCATATTTTAGCCAGTATTATGGTCGTCCATCTTGTTTTTGTAATATTTGAATATACCGCTGCTACAGCCTCTGTACAACATTTCACTTGTCATGCGATCTCTGACGTCACAGTTTCATTGATCGCTTGATCGATAGTAGCGCTAGTTGTCGTCTGCTTCTTTCAGTGTTTTCTAGTTTAATATTTGTCTATAAGTATTTTGAATTGTATTTTCATTGTTTTTGAACCTCCATTGGTATATTTCAACATTCACATCAACCTCAACACCATTAGTTCGCTTAATATCAATTTTATATTTTCACCTCATTCGATGAGTTTGTGCGCATCACTGCCGATCACGTCATGTTTCCGCTATGGGTAGTTCCTGTTTCTTCACCCAGCGAGCAAGCAGCGTCACTCTCCTTGTACAGCTATACAATGTAACATCTTAGTTTAATGCGTCCATCTTAGGAAAACTTTATCCATTTTCATCATTCATTATGTCCTAGTTTCTGTGCTTATTCGATAACCATTCAATGCATTTATCATCAGTGAACGTCTTTCAACCATAATTTCTATGATTTTAACATACCTTTCGGGACTTTTCTACTGAGCGTCCTTTTTGCAAATCATGCCATGCTTTCTGCATACCACGTTTTCAATTATTCGTCATATTAGTGTTATGAACTGTAAGTAATTTCAACATTCTTTTCCACCATGAATTCTACATGAACTTTCAACAATTCTCAACATGAACTTTTGATTCAATATTTATCACTTCAATTTTACTGAGCATCAGTACACATTATTTAGCGGTTACATTCATTTGTATGCTCATAGGAGATACATTTCAACTTGGGAAGTCTTGTGCAAGTGCAACTTACCTTATTCAACATTTCAACTCGGGAAATTTGCGCAAGTGCAGTTTGCCCTTCATCGTCAACCGCTACTCATTTTTAGCTACTCAGTCTTAGCTACTCATCATTTATTTAGTCGAACTTTATCAATCTCATTTCTTACTGATGCCAGTGATTTCATTCGTCGAGAACTTTTTATCTCGTTATTCAAATATTTATTCACTTCAATTACATCAACTTTAGGACATAACCTCAAACATTTATTCTACTTAATTCATGGTGGAACTTTCTTCCAATTAACATTCAACCAGTGAAACTCATTCAATTTGTGAAGTGCCCATTCGTCGTTATATTCATTATCAACTTTAATATCGGAACAGTCTCAACTTTCAATATCTCAACGTATTCAAGTCAAGTTCTCTTCCGCATCGGTCACCGTTCATCAGGATATAGTCAAGATATCTACATCGTTCAGCCTCTATTAGCCCAGCAGCTGTCTGCAACTACAATGTACTTGACAGGAGTCAAGTTTCATCCACGGATTTCGAGTCACCGTAGGCCTATCACTTCGGCAACACATCATTAATTATTCAGGGAAGTCTTATTCTAATATTCACATTTTGTACTTGCCCTTTCAGAGGCACTGTGTTTACCGGTAGTCTTACTTCGGCAACACATCATTAATTATTCAGGGAAGTCTTATTCTAATATTCACATTTTGTACTTACCCTTTCAGAGGCACTGTGTTTACCGGTAGTCTTCATCCCATCAATTTGGTTCTTGATTAACTTCTTATTCCTAAATAATAACTATTTAAATACTATCAATCATTCAATTTTATCTTATATTATTATTACTTATGTGATTCACATATGGTAATATTCCCTATGTAATTTGACATGCATTGAGCTGTCTTTTCCCAGCCCGCTTATGTCATACAATATGCTGAGCTTCGTCTCCTTTCAATATTGTATTTGTTATTTTTCAACCTTTTCTATTTTTAATCATTAATCGAACCTTCAGTTCTGGACAGACTTTCTGCTCCTTCTGCGTACACTATAGCCAAGTTGCTATAGTTGTCCTCTTTCAGTGTTACAAAGTCAACAGCTTGAAAGCTTCAGGTACGATTGGATTCTACCTAAACTGAATTCCTAGTTATCATTTTTGAAATTAGGTAATTGTTCATAGTCATATAAATCTTTGTACTTTCATACCTTTAAGATTGCTAAGCATTTGCAGGACTATTTTTTAGGATTTTTTGTCTCTCGACTGATTTTTTTCATTCAGGCTAGGATTCTCATCTTTACTATCATTTTTCAAGTATTTTAAATTTTATTCAATTAAACATTGCTAAATTGTGCGTTCAATTCAATCATTACTCAATGTCATTATTGTTCTATTATTAGTTTCAGCATCAATATATTCTATTGTGTATTTCAACATTAATATTGAAATTCCAATTTCATCTTTGTATTATTCAATCTTTTACGCTCACAGAGGTAACGTCATTTTGAAACATTGTATCACTAATCTTAAACGTACTAGCAAAAAGCCTAGGTACAATAAACAATTTGAGTGCATTTCTAATTCTTTTTATTTTAATTACGATTACATTAATTTTAAGCATTCCAATAGTTACATACAAATATCAGCATTACATACGGATAATAAGAAATTTATTATCTATCACTCTTCAATTATTGGTCATCATTATTGCACTACTTTCGTGCATTCTACTTGTGCTCAGACGCACATTAAACCAGAGGTATTTTTTCGGATCTACACATTCAAGGTATGTAGATCCGCTCATAGCAAATAATGGAGAGCTGTCAGTGCCTAGATCAGATATAAATCTCATCTATACACTTTCACACAGTCCACTACTTTGCAGATCGGCCTTACAACCCGATCTACTGACAGTGAACAAATATAAACATTTAAATATTAAGAGAAATGCCAAACCGTCGACTTGAATTTTAGACCTCACTTCACTCGGTCAATAAAGTATTATGCTTAGTCCACATGTTGACCCAGTCGCTGGCCCAGTAAGCCTGGTAACCCAACGTAGGGCAATGAAGGCCAGTGAAGGCCAGCTCTGGCAAACCACCCATCCACACACTGGCTTTCATTGGCTTCGACATTGGCTTTCATTGGGCCAACATGTAAATGCAGCATCAGTATTCCATTATCATTACTATTACAATTAAAAGTATTATATAATTGTTGTATCATTTATTCTAAAATGATACATTTCATTAAATTTCATTTCATTTCATTAGGTATCCCATCTATTGTCACTTTTAGAAAAGTGTTATTCTGGATAACAATTTAAAACCTACCTGGCAGGTGCACTTCAAATTGTTGAGCTTGCTCTCAATGCCGACAATGTTATCGGAGAATTCGGTTTGGAACATGAAACAGGCGACACGCTCGACAAAGTGTGGTATGTCCGCAAGCTCCAACAGGAACTGCTCCGGCTTGTCCAGCTGCTGGTCTGGCTGTTTGGTCACGTGCTCTCTTATCAACGACAGCTCTTCTGCTGTTGCTCTCTAAAACAAAAACCCAAATTCAGATCCAAAAAATACCGAATAATATTCAATAATCATTAAAGAGTTCGTCTGTTTTTCCTCTTCCAACATAATTTTGATGATAAGTGGTTTTGTACAAATCTATATAATAAGAGAGTAGGGTTGTGTTAGTTCTTGTGTTCGTTTGTTCGCATCAAAACATGTCAACTTGTGGATTGACTACCGGAGAAACGGGAATGATTTAGATCTCCAAATTTTGCACATAGATTCTAAAAAAAATCAATCTCGTAAGTAAATAAAATACACTAATAGAAAGCTGAAGATTTATCAAATTTGTTGGTAACTTCAACAAAATAATAATACAACTATTATTATTATAGTAAATTATAGTGCTGATAGTGAATGTTTTTTTAATTTTTCTGGCTTCAAATTTATCAATTTTTTAAATATTTTACAATTTATTAACGCATTTTCAAGTGTCTAATCTTTTGTTTTATCTTTCTGATCAACCCAAATAGGTGAAATTTTTTTAGTATAATGAATATTTGGACTGTAAATTTTGTTATCTTTATAAAAGTGTTTTCATAACCTCATTTGGACTATTTTTATCAAAATTAGAAAGAGAAACAGTTTTGGGTTTAACCTGTCGATTCTCTCCCAATTATTAATTTGATATTGTAATTGAGGAATGTAATAACAAATATTAAACTATGATTTGACTATTATAATTGGAATATAGAACGGAAATTACTCTTATTTTAGTAACACATCAAATGATTGCCTGTGAGGAATCTTTAAAATGAGAGGTAACTTTAACTTTTTTGATTAAAGAAATTTCTATGCATGATGAAACATAAATTTCAGCTTAGTTATAGTAGTAGCTTAGGCCTATATAGCAGGATTCTTGAATTATTATCAAATTAGAGCTATAGCCTAGCTGAAATGAACATTTTATAATTTTTAAAAGGAAAATGATCCATTGATGACAAGATTAAAGATGAATGGTTTGTCACTTTCTGTGTATTATTCAAGCAATTGATTGAATTGACTAATAATTATTGATTGTGCCACAGTCAATAATAGAGACCAACATTTTTAAAAAAGGAAAAGGATAGTGCGGGATTTGGCGACTTACCACTTCATATATTTGCTGAAGAGCTTCCAAATTAACAACAGATGTATCGAAGTTGTAGATTGCTGTAAAAGAAAACAGGAATGCATTGATCGAATTTACATTGGCTGATATTCTTAAATAAAAATAGTTAATTGAATTTATTGTGTTATGTGGAATCATTTGGGTATTGGTCTAGAAAACCATGAAGTTTATTAATTTAGATTAATTTTATATTTTTGTTCATGCAGAACAATATTTTAAGATTATCGAGAATTACCAATGGAATTTTATGATAACAATATTATCATAACAATGCTTTTTTAATTCAATTTATTTTAAGAGATCATAAAGAAACACCAGGAAAATATACCATTGAGTTTCAATATTTGAATACGGTAATGATTCTACTTCAGACAAAGATATGGACTTATGCAAGAAAATGTTCAGTTTTTTGAAGTTGGAATCAATTATTCAATTCTTGGTAAACTATAACTTCTCTCTATTCAATGTGCCCTATGTTCAACTCATTTCTTGTGATTTGAATGGGGAAAATGTTAATTATGTTGTATTTTGTTATTCTACAGGACACCATTCAATTCAACAGTATAATCTATCAATTGTTTTATTCTACTGAACAACTAATAATATTCATTGAGCTAATAATTTTCATTCTTCTGGTAGGCTACCGTACTTATCAAACTTCTGATGATCTTGAAATGAGAGTAGCGCTTACAGTAGTAAATAGTTTAGTAGTGTTTAATGATGGTTATATTAGTTTTTCACTTCAATTCACTGAGCATCTTCTGCTGATTGTTCGTACTGTAGGTCTAAATGGTTATTGCGTTCATCTATGTGAATACTGTCAAAGTAAGTGGGTATAATCTGTAATGGAAATGCATTGCTAACAATGTTCAAGTGTTGAACATAATACGACACTCACCATTTTCAATTTCTGAGAAATCAACATGTAGACTAGATGAAAGAATTCCAACATTCTGTGATCGTTTACTGTCCAGAATTTTCACAACCTGAAGTGAAAAAAGCCAACAGAATATTATTTTTTGTTTTAAAATGCACATGATTGAAATTTCTTCATGAATAGGTAGTGTCTAATTTATGAATTCATTCGAACACAAGTCTACAAAGGATGGACACACTTCTAGTCACTGAAACTTTAAGGAGCAGCCCGTCAGCAACTCTTGAAGTTGCTCTTGGCTTACTGCTATTGAACATTATTATTATGGCAGAGGCACGGAAATCAGCCTATCGACTGAAAGTTACAGGCCAATGGAGAGAAGGCCTGTCTGGAACAGGCCACTGCACAATCACCGAAGCTGTTGCTCACAGCCCTGTGCTTGAAATGACGTGAGATGTCATGAGCACGGAGTTGGTTTTTACTAAACCTTTCTCTGTTAAATTCTGCTCTAGAGAGGAGTCTGAACCCGTCTGAAGAAGGGCCCTATCCCAAAAGAGGCTGCCTTGTCTGGTACACAGACGGTTCTCTCATTGAAGGGAAATCTGGCTACGGGGTGTACAGTGATTCACCTAGAACACAAGTTTATGCAAGTCTGGGACAACACTGTACAATCTTTCTGGCAGAGATTTGGGACATCATAGCTTGTGTCAACATAGGCATTGCCAGGCGCTATTGCAATAAGCATATTGTAGTCCTGTCAGATTGTCAGGCAGCCCTCAAGGCTCTCAACTCCAATGAAATCAAGTCCAAAATGGTGTGGGAGTGCCAAAAAACACTCAGCAGGCTTGCAAAACGCAACTCTGTGCATCTTGGTTGAGTACCTGGCCATGTAGGCATAGGAGGTAATAAGCGTGCAGATGAGCTTGCTAAGCGGGGTTCTAGTATGCCATTCCTTGGCCCAGAGCCGGGCTGTGGCATAAGTAAAACAACTGCCTTCCACACAATAAGTAAATGGTCCTGGGACTTACATCACCAGCAATGGCAGGGTCAACCTGGTCAAGCACTTGGCAAAAGGCTGCAGCCAGACTCAAGCCCTCGCTTCACCAGCTGGCTGGTGAGTCTGGGTAGAGGTTCTTTGAACCTTTGGATCTTTGAATCCGTCCCTTCGAAAACATAATAATAATTCATTCGAATGAAAATTACATTTATTGATACTGCCTAATTGCGAGGTCAATTTTCTTCTAATAATATTGAGTAAAGCCTTTATGGTTATTATATACGATTGAAATCAAATTCACATAACATCCAATGTCCCATATAACTCAAATAAGGATGACGTATAATCGGATCAAGTTTGAATTGTTTACGAAGTGTTCGTCTATTCAATTGAGCTTCTTGAATCATTACTTTGTTAGAGAATTAATGGTTTTTTGTGATCGTGAAAAATTTCAATTTTTGGATGAGAAAGATGTGTTTAGGGTGAAGAGTAATTTTAGTTTCCATTCAAATGTACCTACATACAAATGTATAAATTTATACGAATACGGCTTACCACCGTACAGTAAAGAGGTTTTAGAAGTAATCAAGTAGTTGAGAATAGTGACATTATCAGAACTTTGAAATAATTTATTCTTGAATCTTGAGAGTTAAAAATTTAAAGTTACTAAAATTTCAATCATGATAATGCTATCTCACCTGGGCTTTCACTGGCTTCGTGACTTTCTTCTTAGTATTCTTCCTATCAATAACTTGACGTGAGAATAAATGAGCAAACTCATCAATGTCCGGTATTTTCGCTTCTTCCAACTCTTCCCATAGTGGCCCACTGCAAATAAGTGCAAGTTTTACAAATTGAAACTTCTTTAACATTATTGCTCCAAGCAATATAGTGACAAGAAATTATAAGTCTAATATTATTTAGTTCTTTAGATGATGATGGTGGATATTATGAAGTAGGCCTTTCAATAATTTGTAACAAATCCAGAATAAAATTAATTTGTAATATAATTTGAAGTCCGTTGAGGTTGAGACACATTCTTGTTCCAAATAGAATATTATTTGAAGACAGCAATGAAGGTATATTTCAATAGATACAGCATCGTTTAATAATGTTCGATTAGTTGACTGCTACTTTTGGGTACCTAGATTTAATAAAAATTATATACTTTGGTCTCTTTCATTCATTCACACTTGATTTATGGAATAAAACTTTGGGGCGACTCCACACTATCCACTCTTCTTGTTGAACACAAAATTATGACCTTGCCAATATTGTATACATATTTAATCTCCGTTAAGAAAAATCTGTATAATTTTAATAAAAATATTTCTGTACATTCACATTACACTAGACAAGGATGATATAACTAGACCTACAGTTAGATTGACTAAAACTTTGAAGTAATAAGTATAACAAATTCGCATGTTTAATTTACTTCCAGATAATGTTAAGCAGTTACCATTAAAACCCGTTTGTATTGCTGTTGATAAATGGCTCATGTTTGAAGCTTTCTATTCTGTTAATGAGTACCTGGAATATTTCAATGTGTATGTATAAATTTGATCTTTTGATATAGCCTACCTTGTGATATTTTACCTATTATAGACGAAGAATATTGCTTACATTTTGTAATGTTGTTTTATGGCCAATAAAATTCTTGGTTCTTGATTCTACTTATCGTTTCTAATGAAAATGATTTCTCTTGCTTTTTTTACAATTCGATTTTTCAACAAGAACTCTGACGTTATATTTAAAACAGTATTGTTCGAAAATTGATTCAAGCAATAATTTCTATTTCACCTGCCATTATTTGGACTTGATGGTGTCCCGACTGGCGACGTTGCAACATGCTGTGGTGAATTGGTGGGCGTGACTATCACCCTGGTCCAGTACAATGGTTTCATTGGAATTGGAGGCACCAATGGTTGTTTCCGGAACACTGAAAACGTTTCAAATTAAATTTATATATTATTGTAGGGCGTGTAATATGAATAAAAATTATTTTCATCCACATTATTTTCATACCGGCAGTTATTGTCACTGCAATATTCTTGGGCAAAAATAAATGCTGAAATGTTAGTTTCTCTACCTATCTTCTATGAAATGTGATACATTCAAGTACTTTACTCAGATCGTAATAGTGACAAATCATATAATTACAGTACTGTAGTGAAACAGTCAAGATAATACAGGGTGACACACGGGAGACGGACGGATTTTAATGTAATAATACTCAGCCAGTTTTAAAATTAATACATGTTTATTTACACAAAATCAAAGCTTATTATTTGCCATTTTAGTTAACAAAACTCATTACCTGTCATTTCAGTTATTTGTGAAAAATAATGTCCTCAAGGTGATGTCCATCATTTCGAATGCAGGACTCAAGTCTCTTCTCAAAATCCTCCATCACACGGACTAACATCTCTACAGGGATGGCAGCAATTTCTTGAATGATTGCATTCTTCAACTCATCCAAAGTTCGTGGTTTGTGGTTATAGACACAGCTCTTAAGGTACCCCCACAGAAAAAAGTCACACACTGATAAGTCAGGAGACCTGGGAGGCCAAGGAACATTGCCAAAACGTGAGATAATCTTTCCACGAAACATGCGTGCAAGAACTGTCATTGAATTGTTTGCGGTGTGTGATGTTGGATGTTGCCCCATCCTGCTGGAACCAAACACGTTTTAAGGGGATTCGTCGTCTTCGTAGTTCTGGTTTAAAGAAAGTTTCAAGCATACGAATGTATCGAGCCGAATTAACAGTAACTGTGGCCCCGTTCTCTTCGAAAAAATAAGGTCCAATAATGCCAACAGAGCCAAGAGCACACCATACTGTTACTTTTTCTGAGTGTAGAGGACGCTGATGGATAAGGTGTGGATGCTCTGGAGCCCAGTAACGCAGGTTTTGCTTATTCACAGTCCCGTTTAAATGGAAATGAGCCTCATCGCTCATCAATAAAATTGCATTTTCATTCAATCCCAAAATCACTTGCATTCTGTATGCAAAGTCTTCGCGTACAGCAAAATCAGTTGCCTTAAGTTGTTGGACAATGAGCATTTTGTAGGGATGGAATTTTAATTCTTTATGCAAAATTCGTCTAACCGATTCACGATTAATTCGTAGCTCATTAGCATGACGTCTAGCTGACCGTCCTGGGCTTCTGACTACTGCTTCCCTTACCCTTTCAACATTTTCTGGTGTTGTTACACTGCGTATCGGGCCAGGATGCTTCTTATCCAGTATGTTTCCAGTCGATCTGAAGTTTTTCACCCATCTGAGGATTGTGTTACGACTTGGAACAGCTCCATGTCGACCAACATTAAACCGCACACGAAACAATCGCTGCGTAGCTGTAATAGACTCACCACTTTTCACGAAACTGTCATAGACAAACAATCGACGTTGTAAGTCCCACTGCTCCATAGTGACTGAGTAAACAAAATGGCGTCTTATGTCGAGCAGAACTATCCCCACCACAACCACCTCCCACCGCCGCACTCTCAGTACTACGCAGTTCAAAACCGTCCGTCTCCCGTGTGTCACCTTGTACTAAAATTAAAATTAATTCCTGAAAATTCTTTCGAATCATATCTTTTGAATATCTATCTTACAAATAATATTATTCTTCTTAGAAATGATCTAATAATATTCAAATATGTGCTGACAGTGTAATTCTCAATTATTCTCGATTTTCATTAAAGTAGGCACTTAATTTATGAGTTTTCCAAATTTAACAATTTCAAACAAGAAAAGTTTTTTATTCTTTAAAAACCGAAATTGTTTGTAGAGGGATATGCTTGTCAATCCTTTTGATACATAATTTATATTAGCATAAACAGGTAGCATGATCAATTAAAGTGGATAGCATAACCTATTATTTTATTCATTCATAACTCTACCTTCATTGTATTATCATTCATCCCATCAATAGGCTTTCATCATCATCGCCTAGGCTTAAAATACTTCTAAAAAGTCGCCTTTATAAAATAATAAATAATATTTTCCTGTTTGAAAATCCTCGTTCTTTTGCATTCCGAAAAATTTCCCTCTCAGTATTTCTGTATTGTATTAAATTGTAAATTAGATTCTGTCACCACTCTTATGACTGTCATAATATGTCTAGACTAAAAACGTTGGACACAAATCTTCTGCCAGAAAGAGGCAAATAAGTTAATAAAAATAGTTATGTGGATTTCTGTTATATGCGTCCAGAGTTATCAATCTAGACTCAAAATTATGATAATATAGACTCATATATTATGATAATCATAAAATTGATGACACTTTTTAATTCAACAATTCAATACATCAAGAGATTTTGAGAGGGACAGAAGAATTATTCTATTCTTTTTAGTCAGAAGAGAACTGTTGGTTTTTAAAAGTTATTCAAATATATTCATTTCAGATAAAATCACTTCACTTATATGGGCTACTTTATTCAAATTAATAAAAAATATATAAAACTTGTAGTACCCTTTTATTGAAACATTTTTAAAAATTTAATAATAGGGTACTACAAGTTTCATATAGTTTTTATTTATTTCAGATTTATATTGATAGTTATATTTATAATTTGATGTTTTATACTTATACTCACGTGACTTCTGAGCATTCCATCCGCCGACAGGTGGTGCCGGGAAGGGTGTAGGGGAGCTCGAACTGCCTTGTGATGGCGAAGGTGGAGGCATTGGTACACCTCCTGGTATCGGTGGAGGTGGAGGAGGTCCCATGCCAGGCATGGGTGGTGGGGGAGGAGGTCCACCCATACCAGGCATGGGTGGAGGAGGTGGAGGAGGGCACATACCAGGCATAGGAGGTGGCGGAGGAGGAGGGCACATACCAGGCATAGGTGGAGGTGGAGGAGGTGCACAAACACCAGGCATAGGAGGTGGTGGAGGAGGTGGACAAACACCAGGCATAGGTGGAGGTGGAGGAGGTGGACAAACACCAGGCATAGGTGGTGGTGGAGGAGGTGGACAAACACCAGGCATAGGTGGAGGAGGAGGCGGTGGTGGAGTTGTAGGAGCTGCTGCTACACTGGAGGATTTTTGTTGAGAAGAGGAACTTGGTAATGGTACAGTACTTGGTGAACCAGTTTCATGGGTCAGTTTTGGTGGTTCTATCACAGTTGGAGGGAGCTGTGATGAAGGAGACTCTTCTTTCACAGACTCTAAAGGAACAGATTGGGATACAGTTGTGGTAGCAAGAGCAGCAGTTACACACGCCATGTCTGACAGTTGCATTGATGGACTTTTGCCTGAAGATGGTGATCCCATTCCAGGGACAGGTGACAGTTGGGGCGTGGGCGCAGTGTCTGTCATCCTAGCCGTATCCACAGAACTCGATGAGATCTCATTCTGAAGTGATTCAGAACTGGACATTGTATCCCGACTCTCATCAATCTTCTCACTAGATACAAACGCCACTTTCTTCTTTTTATCTTTCTCACTTTTATCGTCATCTTCTGGAGTCTTTGGTAAACAGAGAGTAGACGTTAAAGACGTGCTTTCCGATTTTATCATCTCTTTATTAGTCTCCGATGGTTCTGAGATCTTTGCTTTTGTAGGACTACCTGTTGTTTTACTGGCATTGCCTCTATCTGAAGTTCCAGGTGACTTTTGATTTGATGTTGGAATAGGAATCTTACTGGATGATGAGGATTTTCTCAACCGTTGAGGTGACGACTCTCCCTCAGGACTCAGTCTATTGGATAGATTACCATTTTTGAGACTCTCTCTGCTGAAACGCAATCCTTGCTCATCTGTTGGAGAGTCGAAGTCTTCTCGAACTCTATCAGCAAGATTCTGGAATGGAGAAATCATTTCGTTCATCAAAAATTATACAGGATTCCAGAATTAAGCCTACACAGTTCAAACATGAATTACGATATAATCACAATGTTTAGAACGTCATATGCTATTAGAAGAGAGCATTGCTATTGTTTGATTATTCAGATACGAGAGATGATCTGACATCCCTCTTTCGTCCATATCCATTTGTCAAGGATCAGAAGCCTTCAAAATCGATAACTCCAGTATTTTATCCCAAAACAATTATTTGACAAGCCTTCTTTATCTACATTCATTTGACAAGGATCAAAAGTATTAGCCTTCAGAATCAAAATTCCAGTATTTTCTTCCAAAACATTTGGCAAGCCTCCTTTATCCACATCCATTTGACAAGGATCAAAAGCCTTCAAAATCAATATTTCTAGTATTTTCTCCCAAAAAATTATTTGACAACCCTCCTTTATCCACATCCATTCTACAAGGATCAAAAGCATTAGCCTTCAGAATCAATAATTCCAGTATTTTCTCTCAAAACAATTACAAGCCTTCTTTATCCAAATCCATTTGACAAGGATCAAAAGCATTAGCCTTCAGAATCGATAATTCCTGTATTCTATCGCAAAACAATGATATAAAATACTACTTTTACAGCTACTTGTGTGATATCCATAAAAATGACTATTGCTGAATCGTTTGTATCCTATGAAGAAATAAAATTAACAACCAGAATATTTTTGTGAGTTTTCTGGCTTAAAATTTATCAAGTTTTTCTAATGTTATCCAATTTATTAATGTCTAATATGTCAATTCTATAATGTGTAATAATCATTAATTCCATTTTTAGTATAATGTATATTTGGACTGTAAATTTTTGTGATCTTTACATAAGTGTATTCATAACCTCATTTGGACTATTTCATCAAAATTAGGGAGAGAAACAGTTTTGGGTTTATAGTTCATCCTGTTGATTCTATACCAATCATTAATTTGATATTGTTATTGTGGAATGTAAGAAATAAATAAATAAACATGATATGAATTTGCTAACAGTATTGAAATTGCATCGTCAGCTAACTAATTTTTAAATGTGGGAGAAAATATTTTTTGAGACATTTTAATAGATTTGAAAAGTGAGTGATTCCATGATTATTTACATTCTTGTTTATAAACGTATAGTGGGATATTGCTCATCTTTCTTGATCAAAAGATCAAATGCCATTCAAGTCTATTTTATCTCATTTGAATCTAGTAAATAAGAAATTGATAAAAAACCGTTTCATTAATCGTTGTTTACCAACCTGAATATCAGTTAAAGTCTGGAATCTCTCTCTTTCTTGTAGCATTCTATTAATTTCATTCTCCAATTCTTCTATTCTTATTCGTTGTTGGTTGACCTTCCATATTAGTTCGGTTAAAACGTCTTGCTCTTCTCCCGAACTTCTTGGCAGGATAGCTTCTGCAAAAAAGATTTCCTTGATTTCAGTTCAAGAGTGAGCTTTTATCACATTTACACTACCATCTACCACAGAAGAAAAATATACAGTAATCTATTTAACCAATAAATTTAAACGTGTATCCTGTCAGTTACTACGTACCTCATGAGATACCATTGTGAGAAACCGTTTATTCAATTCCAAGGTGATATTTATGTAATTCAAAAGTCACTTCATTTTGTTATAATAATTCATGTTTTTATCATCTTGTATTAAGCAATTTGTTGAAACTATTGTTAGGACTGTTTAGAGTTTGTATTGTATAATTCATTTGATCTATGGCATTAAATTCAAACTGAATTATTATAATTTTATTTTTCAAAATACATAGGCATGTAATTAAAGTCCAGGTCAATCATGGTTGTAACTAACTATAGTGGATAGAACCCAGTTTGCATGAATACAATATTCTCAAATCAATCATGTACTGCTTCAAATTGACAGGTAGGTAGCCTACTCAGAACGATTCAGTTAATCTAAATTCAAATGAAAAATCAGTAAGTTACGTCAGACCAATGTGTTTGACTATAGATTAGGAAATGAAGATGTTTAGCCTTGGTTTTCAACATAGTCAACCTGAGTTTCTTGGCTGCTCTACGGAATACTAACTCTAAAAAAAAATATATACTGTTACTTATGGAAAAGTAGCCTTAACAGTAGCAGTAATCAGTTGCAAGAAGTTATTGATAGTGGGCTATCTACTATAAATTTTACGGAATTTTAAAACTGTTTGGTCAGATAATTAGACAAAATTTCCGTAAAGTGTAGAAAACATAACCTATATCCTGGACTATTTTAATAAATCATAATTCGAGGGAGGTGCAGTTTTGGGCTGTGCCTGTTGATCCTCCACCAAAGTATTCTAAAAATAATTGTGTTTTATTCAAAAATAATCATAGAATGAATAAAAGAATAAAGAATGACTTTAGACAGAGGCGGAGGTGAATGAATGTCTTCTACCTGTGGATCCTCTGACAGAGCGACTGGACCCGTTGTAGTTGAGGACGACGTCTTGGAGGGATGCGGTGGCTGAGAGGGAGTCGGTGGCTGAGGGGGGCGGCATTGGCGGCCATGACACCGGCTGCAGCTTGCCAGGGGTGGGGGGAACAGCATTCACTGCCTCTGTATGCGACCAGTAGTAGATCAGGTCAGGCTGCAAACATTCAATTAATAATTGGACACAGATATTATATTTTGTGCCTAAAATCAAATAAACAAGGGTGCTAGTAATTCTATGTAATTAAATTTTCAAGCAGCCCTATTGAAATAAATTATATACGAGATTATGAATTCATGAGATAATATCGAATTTTCAAGATTGCAAAAGAAAATCAAATTCATTCGATAAAAAGAATCAAATTTTTATAGTCTGTCCAAGCAAGCCTGAAGGATTAAGCTGCCCCTCACTACCCCACGCGCAGGCACACACGCCCTGCCTACCTACGCTATTGGATCTTCTATAATAGAGGAATGAATGAACGAAGAGCAATTCAATTAAAACCAATAGAATGCCTGTGCTATCACCAAGTATTCCTTGTGCTGAGAAATTACATTTCTCTAACTGTTAACTTTTCTTAATTTGTACTCTAATCATTGAAATCTACTTATCATTCCTTTCAAAATGAGTCCAAACATGGTACATTTGTGACAACTCTTAGCTTTTAAAAAAGTCTAATTTATTTATTTTATTGTAACCTATCGACTATAAAACTGTTCAGAGTTGTCACAATTGTACCATGTTTGGACTCTGAAAGGAATCATTTTAAGAGTTCAGTAATTGGTGTGCAAATTGAGTAAAGTTGACAGTTGGAAAAATTTATTTTTTTAGGGCGATTCATTGAAGAATCATTAGCGGGCAGGTATGCAGACATAGAAAAATGCGTCCCTTTACTCACACAAACAAACGCGGACTGCGCTTGTGTGTGTGAGTAGTGGTGGGTCGGCCTAATCCTTCAGAGCTCACGCCTGTTTGAACAGAATATGAATTTCATTTAGAGTAGAATTAAATTTATATTAGAATTTATTAAATTTATATTTTTATTAGAATACAATTAAATTTTTGCCACTACAGGGCTCGACCACACAGACAGCTATCTGCGATCCTAGAGGGACTCTAGATCCTGAGAGCGACTTCAAGATCTGGATGATCCAATGCGATCTTCTGTCTCTTACTGAGAACGATCAAATTATTTGCAATTTTTGCTATACATTAATAACTTGAATCGCTCTCTAAGAAACAGATATTTGATATTATAGAAACCTATTGGATCACAGATCGCTCTCTGTGCGACCGGGCCAATAATGTCCATCTAGAGTCAATTGACGTGAAAACGCGAATATTACAAAGTTATCAACAATGGACCTTGACAAATGGATCCAAAAAGGATCCAAAAGCAGGTTACTGGAAATATTATTCATTTCACACATGAATATCGTCATCATAGTGCTGAAAAACCTGGGTGGAAATAATTGCACTTTATAAGAGAAACTGGCAAAATTCTTAAATCTAATTAATCATAGAGAAAATATACCAGAAGATGTCCCATGATATAGGTATTTTATGTTCTAAATTTCAAGCCGAGTTTTTGTTAATTCAAACCGACTACTGTCTATTATCACTGGTTTGGCTGGGTGAGAGTGAACGGCACAGTATGAGAGACTACCCGCATCACATAGCTTCACGAAAAAGAACTACTATGAATATCGGCTTGAGTTAACGTGACCATAAACGCTCTGTACCATGGGATATCTTCTTATGCTATCTTTTCTCTATGATAGTATGTATGAATAAGATTTTAGAATTTCGCCTGAATCTCTTATAAAGTGCAATTATTTTCATTCAAGTTTTTCAACACTGTGATGACGTTATTCATGTGTAGAATGAATAATATTCACTCTCAGCCAGAAACCTGCTTTTGGATCCATTTGTCAAGGTCCATTGTCGACAATATTGTTGATAATTTTGTAAAGTTCGCGTTTTCACGTCAATTGACTCTAGATGGACATTATTGGCCCGGTCGCACAGAGAGCGATCTGCGATCCAATAGGTTTCTATAATAGCAAATATCTTTTCTTTTCTATGATATTATATTGTACGTGGCTAATGAGACGGATAATGATGAGAGATGAGCAGACCTATAGCTGTCGGTGGGTTCCGTCTTTCCGATACATTTTCGTATTGTATCTTTGTATTGTATGTATCTGTTTTTGCGAATAAATTTGAAAGGTGAGTGGGTACTGACCCTAAAAAGAGGTTCGCCAGTAGGTGCATCCTTGTCTTGCAACTGTCGCAGGACGCCAGCAGCCAGGAGGTGTGTGCAGAACTGCGTGGCTAGGATGCGCAGATCAGACACTTTGAGTGCTTGGCGCAGGTAGTGCTCCTCGGCGAACGCCGACACAAACCAGTTGATCAGCATGTGACCTAACATAAACAATAGAAACGGATATAGTATTAAAAATAAATTTAATTCGGTATGTACAATTCGATATTCCGTGAATTAACTGACATTAACTGTGCATTATTTGACAATGACAGCCATATTTACAGCTATATTATTTGATAGGCATTTGGTATAATGCCGTTTGCACAGTGGCTTAAATAAAGTCTAACTAAATTATTGAATTTGCTGGTTGTTTAATCCCAATACGGTATTTTTCGGACATGTTTTATCAAAATTTGGGAACA
Organism: Nilaparvata lugens; assembly: GCF_014356525.2. Classification (NCBI taxonomy): domain Eukaryota; kingdom Metazoa; phylum Arthropoda; class Insecta; order Hemiptera; family Delphacidae; genus Nilaparvata; species Nilaparvata lugens. Next base: position 57,281,636 of record NC_052508.1, on the reverse strand, counting down.
GAATAGTTTTGGGCTATGCCTGTTGTAATTGTATCAACAAATATATAAATAAATAGATGGATCACATTATAGCAAACGGAACTTCACATTGATTCAATCCAGTTCAAACTGATATTAACTGGCACTATGCAAACTGCCCAATTACAATAATTTAGATTGATTTTTTACATTCCTTGCCCTATACCATTGGTAAGGAAAGTAATTGCTTTACGAAAAAAATTAAGGTACCCCAATTTCTAAATTTCTATACGTTTCAAGGTCCCCTGAGTCCAAAAAAGTGGTGTGTGTGTGTGTGTGTGTGTGTGTGTGGTGTGTGTGTGTGTGTGTGTGTGTGTGTGTGTGTGTGTGTCTGTCTGTGTACACGATATCTCATACGAAAGTTATTGAACACTTTGCGGCCAAGCATGAAGAGAGACTCCACCAGCACGACAATATAGAGGCAATCCAGCTGCTTGATGTTGATAATCTGGTCAGGAGGCTCAAAAGAACAAAACCGCATGAGTTAGTGAAGTGAAATTTGTGTTGTGAATTGATGGCTTGAAGCTGGTGTTAGTGATAGTGAAATGTTCATCCCTTCAAACCAAACAAATTATTATTGGCCTACTAACTTGATTGTATGAAACTATTTTATAGGATACAAACTAGACTAAGTAATTGTAGTTAAAAACTAGACAAACTGAATCATAGGATGAGGTTTGAAAAAGTCTATTTAGTAAAATTAGGATAAAATAAATAGCTTATTAGTCTCAGACTAGGTGCTAATTTTTATATAATAAAAAAAAAAAAAAAAAAACGATATCTCATCTCCCAATGACTTGAAATTTGGAACGTAAGGTCCTTACACTATAAGGATCCGACACGAACAATTTCGATCAAATGCAATGCAAGGGGGCGGCTAAAATGGCAAAAATGTTGTCAAAAACAAAGTTTTTCGCGATTTCCTCAAAAACGGCTCCAAAGATTTTGATCAAATTTATACTTAAAATAGTCATTGATAAGCTCTATCTACTGCCATAAGTCCCATATCTGTAAAAATCTCAGGAGCTCCGCCCCATTTATGCAAAGTTTGATTTTAGATCCCAATTATCAGGCTTCAGATACAATTTGAACAAAAAAAATCAAGTGGAAAAGATTCAGCATAAAAATCTCTACAATTAATGTTCTGTTACATTTTCACCTAAAATTGAAAATAAGCTCGAAATTCGAGAAAATTTGATTATTCAATTGCAAACTGTTGGTAACTGTTGATTCTATAAAATCATCCACTATGAAGAGATAGCAGACTTCGTGTGTATCCAGCGTTATTGTCCTGTAACCAGCTGGCTCAGATCTTTGAATAGTAGACTTGAAATGCGCGTGTACACTAGCGTCAGGTGATCAATTTTCATAACGGCAAGGAAAGTTGTGTGAGTGCGCCTCACCAGATTTTTTCTAACGTTTTAAAAGTTTCTAATTGAAATTACTTTTTGTGCTGAGGATGGCAAGTATTGGGCATTGGTAGGCCTAATAGGAATGATTATGTAAGAGATGAGTGGAGCTTCAGGTCTTCAGCTTTAGGATGTATCAGAACCCCTGGGAATATATTTTCTACTTTGTATAAATGACATTTCCAACTTTTAAAATTTTGAAATTAGGCTATTATATTATAAAATGATTAGGTTATTATGGAAATGGGTCAATATATATAAAAAATAATATGAGCAAAATATAATATGTATGTGATACAAACGCCTAAAACATTATCGAAAGAAATTCCAATTAACAAAGGATTGAGACAAGAATGTAGCCTTTCCCCAACGCTGTTTAATTTGTATTTAGATGAAGTTTTGAAAGAATGGAGTAAGAAGGTGAATGCGGGAATAATGATCAGATGGGACACGAGTGTTTTGTGAATACACTTCTTTTTGCAGATGACCAAATCCTTATACAGGAAACAGAGGATGACCTACAGTACTCCATAAATATCAACTGACAAAAATATGTGAGAAGTATGACCTTCGAATTTCAACTACAAAGACAAAAGTGATGGCTTTCAAAGGAAAATGGCCAGGCCGAACAAAATTGTGGTTGGAGATTTAATCTTGGAGCAAGTTTCAGCCGTCACTTATTTGGGTTGTACTCTCAACTACGAAAAAGATGAAGATATTTTCAATAAGTTAAAAAAAATCCAATATATTTGTGGAACAATTCATGGATTCATGCGAATCATGGATTCTACGTAGAAAAGAAATCAGCAGAATCCAAGCGGCTGTATGCGCTTTCTATGGAGTGTAAAGGGATCCACAAGATTGGATCTACTCCGAAATGAGGACATTCGAAAGGAGCTTTTGTTTGAGTCACTGAATGAAGAAATTAAAAAATATCGAAATAGATGGAAAGCGCACAAAGACAAGAATGCCAACCGGTAGAATCCCTGTGGAAGCTCTCAACTATAAACCAGCAGGAGAGATGTTGGAAGACCAAGGAAAAGGTGGTCTCAAAACTAGACACGTTTTTAAAGTTAAATTTTAATTATATTTTATAAGTTTCAATTTCCAAGGCTATTTTAAAGACCGAAACAGGCAATCATGCCTATACCGTGGAAGTCAGAAGAAGAGGAAGATATGAGCAAAAGAAGATTCATTTCGAGCCTCAAAATATCTACGCAAATAACGGTGAGAAGCTGTCACATACCAGAGATGACAGAAATATAGTTTCCTTTACTCTATACACATACGAACAAACAAACATCACCCCATATCCCCATATCAATGAGATTTTGGGTTTTTATTTTCTTGGCTTAGAATCTCAATTTTTGATCGGTTTCATGCCTATTGCTATAGCATTATAGAGTCGCAACTTACTCGAACGAATCGCGTTTGAGAGTTGAAATTTTGGAAATTCTTCCTAAATTGTATCACAGTAAGAAACATTGTGAGAAGTAATTATGTGAAGAAGATACAAATTGTATTTTGGCTGGAACACTGAATTATTCTATCAAATAAACTGAACTATTTTTATTAATAATCAGGGTGATATCAAGCTTCAATACATTGAATCAATCCTATTGGCGGTAATCTATTGAATTACCTACCAGCAATATTAATAATAATGAATAATGAATTAATGAATTTGCTCGATTCTCATCATTTGATGGTTTGAGCAACAGTAGAAAGTCGGCTGTCATTAATAATAAAAAAGGTTTAATAGTAACGAAGGTTGGCCTAACCAAAAACTTCTAAGTAACCAGTTCTCCATCCAAACAGCCAGTCAGTCGGCTAGAAACTACAGGAACTAGAGCTAGTAACTACTATAACTAGAAAAAGTGATTTTAGAAACTAGTCAATATCTCAATCACATCGAAATGCGGGCGGGCTTCCTTTGCAACAGCCTACCGAATAACGAAACAACCTGATGAACAAGGCAATTAAAGTTAGTTGGAATTATAGTTCACTATTTTGGAGCTCACTTTGTATCTTTTGAGAAGACGCATCAACAAGCAATGAGCTTGAAAGTCTTCTTATCTCCATCGGTGTTATGCAACTAACTTTTACGATGTCTCACCTTATATAGGATTCAATGCTTTTGTACATCCAAGTTGAGATGAATAAACATTTCATTTTATGGCCGAAGAATTGAGCGAAATTCGTCACAAGTAACTATCAATTATTTCTCTAGTAGCTTTCAACATGCAAAGGTGTGTGCTGAGTTGGTTTGAATGGAATTCATGAGCGGTCAACAACTTGGGAAATTTACGACTTTCCTACTAATAAATCACAATCAGAAACACCAGAATCAAGTTACATAACCGCTGAAGCCTTATATGAAGGAGGATAATCTCTGATTGGTTCCAATGCCGATAATTATTATAATCAAATCAGATACTTTGTTGGGTAACTTGAACAGCATGCAAGTTGCCCGATGAAACCAGCTATGAAAAATTAACATTCCTACCTATATTTAAATGTAACATCCTATTGAAAATGTCTCCAGGCTAACTCAAGTTTTTGCTGGGCCAAAATATTAACTTTCAAGGATGTGTTTTCAAATCGACAATGCAAGCAGCTTTTAAAAGTACATAACATCATTCAGGTAGAATCATATATTATTCTTACTCATTTTCTTATAGATCAGGAGAATTTCTGGCAAATAAACATGCATATTATAACAACAGACGAAATGATCAGGTATTGTCGAGCCTTTTTTTTTATTTTTATTTATTATTTTACAAAGGCGACTTTCTAGAAGTATTTTAAGCCTAGGTGATGATGATTGTGATGAATGATAATACAATGAAGGTAGAGTTATGAATGAATAAAAATTATAGGTTATGCTTTCCACTTGAATTGATTTGAGTCCACTTTTCAGTCCAGAAATAAATAAAATACAAATTTTGAATTTGATTTGATCAAAAAACGAATATAATAGAATGATTACATACAATAAACTCTCAGAACTTGAAGATATTGAGTTATTAAGGAAAATTATATTATAACCTTCCGCATTTCAGCCTGCAGTAGCAGTTTATCCATTTCTATAAGAATTGGCTGTTTTCCCAATTATTTCAATTCTATCTTCTCTCGATAAATATACAAGTAGGCTAGCTTTTTCAAATAATTAATTGTGATATTTTATATAATATTTCCTATCATAAATTCATTTTACTGACCACACAAGCATTTCAATTGTAAAAGGATTTCATGATAATTATTATAATAATTAGCGTATGGCTTTCAATGGTGGGGAGACCCAAGGGTAGTTCCACCTCGCCGTATTTAGTCCAGAGTTCCCTAATGGGGAACATTGGGAAATCAGACACTAGAGCTATAGTGAGCACAATACTTTAAATTTACACTTTTATCTTCGAAATAAAGTTCTTTTTGATGTTAAGAAGTCCAAACATATACAAATATATAGTAAATATATGGATGAACAATCACACGCTTTGTTGGATTATCCAAACCCACGACTCTTTCAGCAGTACCTGATCCAAATGAACTATCAGAGCTTACAGAAAACATATTTATTTCTGTAATTTTAAATAATGTAGCCTGTCAATATTGAAATTGAAGGTTTACGCTATTTTGGTCCTACATCATTAAATCATTTGGAGTATAATATTCAAATCTAATAAAGGAACTTTGAGAGATTAAAATATGAATTTGATAAGACTGAAACTTTTTATTTCCAACTGCAATTTGATCCATCTCGATTCATATCTCAATTCTTCCTCCTTACATTCCATGATTTCACCTCATGAATTTCATACAGACTATCACTGATCTATCCGTCTACTCTAAGGCTTCATCGACGATACAGTTCTATGAGTCTATAGTTCAAGCTGTTGATTTTATATACATTATTACGTTATAGTTCTATAATTTTATAGTTCAAGGTGTTGATTCTATCATAATTCTATTACTTTATACTTCAAAGTGTTAATTTTATCAAAATTCTATTACTTTATAGTCCAAAGTGTTGATTTTATCATAATTCTATTATTTATAGCTTTATAATTTCATAGTTCAATGTGTTAATTCTATCAAAGTTTTATAACTTTTCAAGTAAACCTACCAGGAAAGCAGATAGTTGAAAAAAGCGACGAAATATAAACTCTTGTTGAAGAGAACATGGTGAAAAATCTGTCACTCCGTGGAAAAATGCGTAGGCCACTTGACACAATTTTTCCGCTGCTTGAGAATCACGACTCTCATATTTTTGAGCGACTCGATTATCCTTTCGCACATAAGAAACCGATACAAGCTTCGAGACCCTACACAGATTTCAATGATGTACTTATTGTAAGAATAAAGAGCGGTCTTGTTTGAAATATGAACCGAGTAAGGGATACTGCGAACTTATTGTGGATAGACTAGTGAGAGCACCACACCAGAAGTCGAGCGGAGAGATAGTGAGAGAACAAGCTAGAACCTATACGCCCACCTAGCCGAGAGAGTCTGGCGTTTGGCGACATACAACTGAACCGTCCACACATCCCAACAGACTCTCCAACTCCAAGATATTGCACAGCCCAGACCCACAGGCCTCTCCTCTGGCCGCTCCTACTTATCTCAAATATCGCTAAACACACACACACACACACTCACACATACCCGCTCAATGTTGCAATGACTCATTCACAGGTGATGTTTGTTGACTATTGAATATGGTTATTATGTTAGTGCCTCCGTAAGATTGATGGATTCCTGCCTACGTGATGGTGTCCGAATTTACAGAACTTGTGGGGTCAATGCTCTGTTGACATTGGTTCGTTGTCAAAATCTAGAGTTTTTCAATGTTATAATTTCTTATACAAACGGTTTACAAGTTGGGCGTGAAATAGTCGGTAAAATAATTCATTTATTAGAGGTGTTCAGATTTTTTCCGAATATCGTGAATTTTTTTCCGAAAATCAAGGCATTTCTGCCGGAAATCGGGACATTTTTTATGAAAATCTGTCAGTTCTTATGAATAATCAGGAGGCTCTGAAATGTATATAAATCAGCGATGAAACAGATAAGACAGGTTTAATACTGTTCAGATGCCCTTAAAAATCAGTTTCCCTGTTACTTTGCAAGTAGAACCAGATGTAGATTTCACTTGAAGCTAGCTATTCCGACTGTAAAGCTGCGTTTACACCAAAGTAATTAAAAAATGTTACTAACTCAATCCTTATAGATTCTATTCGATTGAACGGATCTTGACAAACACATATGTTCATCATGTGTATGATAAGTTATGTTCAATCCAATAGAATCTATAAGAATCCTTATAGATTCTATTAGATTGAACTGAACTTGACAAACACATATGTTCATCATGTGTATGATAAGTTAAGTTAAATCTAATAGAATCTATAAGGATTGAGTTATTAACATTTTGTTAATGACTTTGGTGTAAACGCAGCTTAAGAAACTTTAGGAGAAATGATCATTGAACAAGTCCCAAACTGATTTGAGAATTTTCTGCAACCCTAAGTATCGTTGTTCGGAGAGTTAATACCCCTAGAGTTCTTTATCCAATAAATTTGCAACCCTTGAGAGCTATGTATAGTTTGAAAATTTAAATTGAGCAAGTGATTGAATCGATGAAGATTACCAGCTCCTCGTATATTGATAGATAGGAGGTCCTGAAATTACTGGTTGTGATAGATGGATATTACTGCAAAGGACGCATGTTCAATCGAGAAATGCAGGCAAGCTTTACGAGACTATTGGTTTCATTCGCCAATTATTCAGCTGGTGGTACAAGGGGCGTAGCGCCCTGGGTAAATGGATGATAAGGCGAGCGGAGTGGGCCTACCGGCTGACAGCATTATGAGTTTCAATCTTCGAAATCTATTACATGAAGAGTTTTGCTATGTAGGATTTAAAAAACTAGTTTTTCACAATCTTATTTGATCCAGTGAGCTTTGAAATGAAATCAGAATGTCAATGTCTTAATAGCCTGATTTTCTTCAGTTAATTAAAAATATTCTGGATCATAGCTTTTCATTGTATAAAAATTTCTAGTGAAGTTTTTCTCTCTATGGTCATGCGCCCCCTGTTCAAGATATCAGGCCCTTCGATTTATGTAAGAAACGTTTCTTTCTAAAGAGGCTACAGATTCATCTCAAAAACTAAAAATATGTGCTTCATGTATTTTGAAATCGGACATCACTATGAAAAATAAAGAATGCAATTTTCCTCGAATGATTAATGATGAATGATGGATAATAAATATATGATACATATCAAGCATGATCAATTGCATGATACTGATGCACGAATATTGATACATATACTGATGCATAGAATGTGATGCTCTATTTCTTTTCAAGTACAGTATAGGATGCTTATTGTTGTAAGACAAGACATTGCACACACATACACACACGAGTTGGAAAATGTTACTAGACAATCAGTGTATCCTCATATTCATATTCCTTGTTGACCAATACAATGTCTTACGTTAGTCTGCTTCATTCATTCATTTTGCATTTGCCAAACGTCCGGATCGAGAGATTGAATAGGCTGACAGGTGCTGAGTGGTTTCCAATTTACATGCTTATTATTTTCGTGTGCGATAAGATTTGATTTATGCATAACACCCAGAGGTTATAGCACAACATGATTTATGGCGTACCTCTACGAGAGGAAAATTGGATTTCAAGATTCAAATTTCAAAATAAGACCCAATTATAATATTCAACTAAAAGTAATAGTATTCATATTTTTATAATGAGTATTAGAATAGGTATCACATAGTCAATCTAGATCTAACCATGGTTACAGTTTCTCTAGGAGACAAAAAACTGCGATATGATTACACAATTACTGACAAGACATCAGAGAATATATTATATACGATACATTCAATATGAACTTTGAGAATGATGAATGAGGAATTTTCTTACTCAGAGGAAAGTTGAAGCATTTATTTAGATTGAAGCTCATTGATACAAAATATTTTTTAATGATTATTTGAGTATTTCAATTTCCACCTTCCAATGAATATGCATATTGATAATTTTCAGGGGTGCTCACAGGGGGGGGGGCGTTCAAAAACTATGAAACCATTTTCGGGGAAGGGTTCCAAAAAAAGTTCAGCAGCAATGTGACTACATACTAAAGTACATTGTGTTCTAGGTTCTTTGGTCAGCAGTGTATAACGACTTTCCGATTAACCTAACGCCTAACGATTGACTTTTTTAGAGGTTGGTATCATTCTAACAGCACAAGATTGTAGACGAATTATTTTGCAGGGGTAATATCACAATATTAGTTTGAAGTAGAATTCCTTATATAGTAATTGATGAATATTTTGTAACAGAGCATAACGCTGTTGGAAGACTCTCCTTTCCACAACGCTATTCAAGTTACGTAAATTGAATGAATTGTTATGTAATTCAGGGATGCCTTCACAAATGATCCATCAAAAATCATAAATCGAAACTCATGAAACGTAATTTCTTTAGCATAAGAGTTTCTAGGAATAATCACTCTCTTAGACCCGGTTGCACAAAAGCCTGTTAAATTTTAACCATGATCAATTGCAACGAGAACCAATAAGACACCTTTAAAAAATCTTCTCTCGTTGGTTCTCTTTACTTGAAATTATGATTAGAATTTAACAGGCTGTTGTGCAACTACGCCTTTGTCTTCACTCTCTATAGACTACCTCTCTAGATTATTGCAATTCGTTAGAGAAATAAGCAATGTAAATCGGGTTTATATTTTATATTTGGCTGCGAGATGACCGAAGTAGGTAGCCAATTGATAAGAAGAAAAAGGAATTATCATAGTAACCAAAAATATTAATACTAATAATAGAGAGACTAAGAAATTATCAAAAACGAAAGATTTTATTGATAATAATTAGAAATTCCAACTCTAATTATCAATGAAATAAGTTAAATAAAAAGACTAAGAGATTGTCTTATTTAATAAGAATAATTACAACACTATCAACTTCTCAACTACACAATAAATAAAATCTGTGGTTTTTGGCAATTTATTTGTCTTTTTATTTAATATGAATAATTACCACAATATCAACTTCTCAACTACACAAAAAGCAAAAATAATAAGATTAGGTTACCAAAGGATCAACAAATGATGATAATTGGGAATAATGAGAGAAAATAATATGTTGAGCAGAACTCACTCACCTTCGAACTTTTCATAAAGCTGAAAGTCGAGCTTCTCAGGCACGAATTTCGGTTTGGTGATGCGCTGCTCTAGCGTGGCTTTGTCCAGCGTGAGACTGGCGACTTTCTTGAGCACGTTGCTCTCGAGGGGGGCTGCTGGGTCGACGCTGATTGCAGACGACGAGTACCTCCTCAGATCGAACACACTTCCTGCGCCTGAACTGCCTCCTCCCACTGGTGAGGGTGTTGCTGCCGCTGAAACGCACAACAAACGCCCTCCTTACTATGATAAATACTAATCAGATCACAAATATAAGCTACACTAACGCCGGTTACAAACGGCCAAGCTAAATTAAGCGTTTGTTAGGCGTTTTAGCACTGGCGAAGAACGAGTCGGCAGGACAGGAGGCTTTCCAATTGGCTAGTTAATTTCACGCCATAATATTTATAAATTCCACGCCATCTGTAGACTAACAAAATAGACTGTAATAAATATCGGGGCACCGAGCTTCGCTAGTTATTTCTATTTATTGATAAACAGAATACAATTATTCTTTAAAATGATCGTGTTTATATTTTACAGCTGGCTATATACGTCAGCTTATGAATTTCGGGGATGAGATATTTTGATTTTCCACAGACCGAGTGCGTCTCACTCACTTTTTATTATCCACAGACGACGAAAGTCTCAGCTGTTTTTCCAAGGTTGAATTATCCTTTTAATGTCGTTCAACGAGTTTTTCCTGGGATGAGACCTAGTGCAATCGAATTTTTATATCATAAACCTACTATGTTCCAAATTTCGTAAAAATCGTTAGAGCCGTTTTCCAGAACCATTGGACATAAATATTCATAAATAAAATATATAAATAATGAAAATATAAAAATACAGAAATTGATCGCTTAATATAATAGGACAACCAGATATAAAAATATATACAGAAATTGCTCGCTTAATATAATAGGATATATAATCTCCTATTTAAATTAATGTATTGTATTAAGAATTGAATTTATATAATTTTATTATTTTTATGATGCAATTTGGAGAATTAATTTGATTTGATTTGATTATCATCTGATTCCGGAACGCCAGGCCATCAGATGATAAACAGCCAATCGGAGAGCTTCCTACGCGGCCGACTCATACGCCTCCAGTGCAAAAACGCCTGAAAAAACGCTTCATATGGCTCAGCTCTAGGTAATATAGCCTCGATATAGTATATCTCAATAGGGACCGATCAAAAATGTACTTTTTCGAGGTCTTTATTAAATTGGGGTGTTCTATACTGTACATGTACACGGACTGCAAAATGCACTAAAACGGGGTGTACTATCACGGCTATAGTGTGTGAAACTACTCCAAAACTCAACGATATTATTTATTGAAACCGAGATCTATCGAATTCATAACATTATAACTAGTAGTTCTGTGAACAGTAGACCTCACGCAGTATTCTCATCCACAAGTACCTGATTGAAACTAAACTATAGACCTTATGGAAATACAGCAATAGACTGGCTTCTCCACACATCAGTGTAATCACTTGTCAGCTGATTTATGATGAATAATTCTATAGTCTGATTTTTACTCTAATATTGACGTATGAAGGAGGCTCCTTTTCCCTTTTATATATCCTTGAAATGCAAAATTTCCAAAATCCTTGTATATACGTCGACGCGCAATTAAAAAAGGAACATACCTGTCAAATTTCATGAAAATCTATTACCGCATTTCGCCGTAAATGCGCAACATATGAACATATAAACATTCAAACATTTAAACATTATGTAAGAGAAATGCCAAACCGTCGTTATATTGATTGAGAATGTATGTTATTGCTAATTTGTTGTGAAGGTGTTATTGTTTTGTTGTGAAGGTGTTGTTGTGGTAGGTATCTATCTCTATTTACTTGAATTATATTGTATGAAACGACTTGATATTGTCAATAAAAACAATCTGAGACTCAATCTGACATTTTTTGAATGAATTTGTGGTTTTGACAATATCGAGTCATTTTCATTTATTATTGCTAATTAATGAAAAATTATCCTATCATAAATGAATCCAAAATTGAATTTATAGATTTTACAAGGAATCTGATGGAAATGCTAGCCACCTTGAATATTTGAACATTGAAAATGCTTGAGTATGAATATTTGAACAAGTACATGGATTCAAATATACGTTGAAGTTCCTATAGTGAGTAAAAATTCTGATAATATGGGGGATACATGAAAGGGTAAAAAAAAGGGTAAAGTGAACTCAACCAAAAGGTCGTTGTGTGTATGCAACAAATAACTATCTTCGAAGGTCCTATTATACAAAAGGTCCGTATGCAGATACTCGATTTAAACGGAGAAATGTAGAAACCCCGTATGAAAAACATTATGATAAATGCAATCATATCCGCAAGTAAACGTGGTTTAGCGTTGAACGTAGATGGAGCATATAACCCTAATAAGACTATTTAAAGAAATATAATGTCCGGTACTGTACTATTATATGGGTCTGAAACTTGAAAAGTACTGGCGAGATACGGTACGGGGTATAGGACTACACGCCCACATACGGAAACGGAGAATCGAGGAAAAACATTACAAATAAATCAGGTACCTCTACAATAGCACAGACATTGTGAGTGAAATAAAATGTAGGAGAGAATCCATTGAACCGAATACCTACTATATTTTCACACATAATAATCAGTTTTGGACATCATAGACAAAAAGTCCTGATTGAGAAAATGAATGATTTCAATCAACCAATTAATTTGCCACAATCATCATCATCATTAGTTTCTAGATGAGCCTTTATACTTCACAGCCTAATTGGTCATTACCGTTGCAACGATTTCGATGTGAAAAATAAAAAAAATAAACCAGTTTAAAGAAAAAAGTATTTCCTTTGCGTCATTGACCTCCTGCACACAATTTGAATGTGTTCCGTGAGAATAACCTGAACCTGCAAGAGCCTTTTGCCTCATATGAAATGCTAATGAATCAAGCTCGATATAGAACATCATCACCTCCATTGTTTTATCCAGAAATCCTGTCAATAGGATCAGTCTGTAAAAAGTTTCACTTCTTTCTTCCAGAGAGTTTTTCATCTTGAAATACCGCACTAGTAGGTAACCCGTGCTCAGCACGGGCTTTATTAAAAACTTGACCTACTGAAATCTTGAAGAATTTTGAATAGTAGGCCTATAACCATCGTAGATAAATTAAGAATCTATTTGCAAAATTCAAAAATAATAAGTCCAGTAGTTCAGACGTAATGATGCGTCATTCGTGAATTTCCTATCCCGTGTATAAGCCAATTCTTTCCTTTATTATACATTATATTATAGGATATAGTTGAGGAAAAACGGAATATATATATATATATATAATAGATAATATGCCATCTACTATTATTATAGCATGGAAATATATTGAATGAACACTAGAAGCCGAATCAGTCTTCTTACAAAATGAACCTATCATCGAGTTATGAAACTCTTGTAGTTAATGAATCACCTTATTTAGTTAAGTAGGCACCTATGTGAATAAAAAATCTCAATTACAAATATGATATAGTTTCCGAAGAATAATTTTTCTAATTCGTTCTTCAGCCTTTATTTCTGCATAATAATGATTAATGATAGACATACTTAATTTTCTTGTGAAAGAATAAAATCATGAATCAATATTTTTGTTAATGGTGACATTTAAAATACCAACTTCAACTGTCGGATATTGTAACAAGGTCCACACCAAAGTATTGGATAGTTTTAATACAGATTGATGCAAAGAGGAATAGGCTATGGTCTTCATCTCTAATGATAGTTTTTTAATATTGGTCCAGCTATTATCAGTATTGATTAATTGATATCAATAAAAAAGTAATTTCCCATTTATAGAACATAATTGTTATTCAACAATATTGAGAAAATTATTCATTGGAGTAATTCAGTGGACATCAATTATTATTAAATAACTACAAATTTTTATTGACTTTTATGTTATTGAGTCATTGGATTAGTATTTTTCCAAGGTAAATAGGGATAACTGGATGGATAATTATTTATTTCGAAACACCAGGCAACTGAAAAGTCAAAAGCAAAGTATTAATCTGTAGTTGGTCTGTAACATTATTATGGAGAAGATCTAATACCTCGTAGAGGTAGACATGTTTTGCCTTCTCGAGAACCCTTCTTGTGTATAAATGTGCATTGCGTTCTCGGGAAATTTTGTAGCTTTCTGTGCATTTTTATCAAGATTATATTAATGGATAATGTCTCAGTGATGGATGTTTATTGTTTATAGATAAATTAAATGTAGTGGAATTGAATTATTTTATTAGTCAGATTAATCTTTGAATTGACTGCTATTTCTAATCCCAATTTTTGTATGTTGGGGAAAATTTAAAAATCGAATTTCAATACTTGGGTTATTCAATTTATCAGAAACTGACATTGGACTCTTCCAATAATTTTATATGGACAAATACTGGGAATAAACCGGGTTCATAGAGGTCACTGAGAAATGTCAATAGTCTGTAGGGGGTTAGGGGTGAAATTGTTTGATCGATGTAATTGCCGTTTGCCGATCTCCGGGTTGTGGGAGTTGTGGATGCAAAATAGTGCATTCCAGCGCGGAGGGAAAATAAAATTCTCCGTCGACTGAACTGTCCGGTTGCGGTTGGCAGGAGTGCTCAGTATTCAGGTAACTGACCCTACAACTTTTGAAGGCAACTGTACCCACCTGTTTCCTGCACCGGAACAGTATCATCCGTCTCAACCAAAACACAATTTTTACTATGTTGCTATCATGAGATTCAGGACCGACTGTCAGAATTAGTTATAGATGGATTCGGAGCTCGGAACGTTGGAGAAATTCAACTCAAGAAATAAGGAATCGAATTCAATAAACAATGATAGCCAGGGGATGAGTCAAAAAAACATAAAACATACACAAAAATTTGATGAAATGAAGGAATACTGACAGCTTGATGTGAATCACAATCTACCAAAACTCTCACATCAATTCAACTGTCATTGTTGAATGAGGGTGAAGCCGGCCGGAAAAACAACAAATAAAACTAGCCCTACTAAACAAAAACATCTATAGGCTACGTACGATTGCATTCAAGTGCATTGCCGTACTTCCTCTGGGATATCGTAGTACCCTCATTAAAGTTTGTTGTTTGTTTCCATTGATTGATGATAAAATATTGGTCGGATAATGATTTAAAATGATTGGATTAGAGAATAATATCGTATTCTGAATGACAGTATCATGAAAATTAATAAGAGAGATTCAATTGAACGTAATTATTATAAATGTATGCAAAGGTATACGAATAAAATTTTGGATAATACTTTACATGCCAAGAAAGAGGTCTTGTTGATAAGACTAGTGATAGCCTATGTATCAAGATAGATACGTTTGGAAACACTTTAAAAATCAATTATTTTATGAAAGAAAAATTACATTATTTTGTACAGAAGAGTTTAATTCTCTCAATTATATACCTACTTTTCAATGTTACCTGTATGTATCCCAATGTGATGAGAAATGATTTTATCAAGTTAAAGCTTGCCTTTTTCTTACACGTAGGCTGGGTGAAAAAATGCTATCCTAAAATTGATTATTCAAATAATCACTTCGGTTCAACTAAAATTGGAATCCTGATTTTAAATAGCTTCACACCACACTTCTTCAAATCACATCATTCATATGCCAAATTATCATAAAAGATGAAACCTTGCTCTATTCATCATCATATCTATCATGAAACCTATGACAGTAAATTCTCGCACTGTATCATTTCAAGATATGGATTGCTCTACACTACAGAAGAATGGAATGAGCCGGTGAATCTATTGCTTATGAAAACCTGTTATCCTAGCCACTATTTCATGAATATTTCATTCTCTAAACAACGTCAAACAACACCAATATCAAGGCCCCATGATTTCTACATGACTCCTCTCTTGTCAAGTCGATGAATATTTCAGAGGAGAGGCTTTTCACATTTACACTTTCCACATCACAGGGAAAGCTATATTTCGAGTATTCAATTATTATGAACTCACAATTGATTGATAAATATTGAGTTTATTGAGTGAAAATTATAGTACATTCGGGGTACATATTGATTTTGAAACTTTAATCATTACCATGTCATCATGGGAAAAGCTTACGATTCAGTTCAATATTATAATACTTGAGGAGGCAACTAGAATCAAAAATAGCTTCGAATGACAAATCATGTCACTTACGTTTTTATGAACAAAAAATACCAATTCATTATTTAATTGATGTGAACTTTATAATCTTTCTAGACTTATACCAAAATAACTTGATTATGGAATAGTAAATTATTCAATTTGATGAATAATGTGAATTAATTTAAATTCCCTCTGAATTTTACAAGGTAGAACGAATAATTTTGAAATTGATTTAAATTGATCTAAACTACAACAGAACTAATTATATCCTCAAACATTTCCTTTTTTATAGTTCATGTGCAGGATATAAATGTATAATATATTGTGTTACTTTTATTGAAGATGAGATAAGTTATGCTAAGCTACTAAGTACAGTATTTTAGGTACCTATACAAAATATACATCTCAAAGTTTAACTTACTGCTTCATACAATAGTTTCGTATGTGATTTATTTATTTATGCGATTTGTGGTTTACTTCAATCTTGAGATTAAGTTAATCTATTTTTGAATTTCAGTTAATGTAACTCATTAAACTCAATTTTGTTATTGCAAGCCTACACGTGGATTTAGTCTCATGAGGAATACATTTGAAATTATACAGTTTTGTAATATTATTGTGAGTTTTTGTGCATATGAAATTTGATTTAACCTGTATTTGATCTGGACTGTGAATAGAATAAATTGGAAATGGGACAGTTTTGGACATTAGCCTGGTAGTGTATTTTCTAATGTTGAATATTTGTACACAATGTAAGTTAATAAATAAATTGAATGTAAATAAAAATATAAATCTGAGTATGGTACCCTCTTATTGATATTCAAAAGTAGCGCTAAAGATAAAAGATAAATTGAATGGTATGGGCAAGATCATGTTGTGCCTTTCCCAAAGTTGAATAGGCATATTTCTACACAATGTTATACATAAATTAGTTATTTGATTGATTGGTACTTACAGTGGTGTGCAGTATTAAGACACTGTTCGCTGAGCTTGGACGGCTGCAGTTCGACCTTGCGATGTTTGACAAGTGTGAACGAGGAGCCTCCCGACGTCGAGTGCGGACGTCGGCCGACGGTCGGTGTAAGCTCGTCGTCGCTGTCCATCTTCAGGGTCACCGAGTCATCCTCGTCGGCCAGAGACTCGCGGCTGACGGCGAAGTCTTCGGTTTTGGTGGGTGATGAAGGGTGAGGACCAGGCGACGCGGTGGCGTGAGGACACACTTGACCACACTCCTTACCGTCGCTGTAGTCACTACCGCAGAGCGGCGTCAGGAGCGGATCGGTGAACACTGACTCCTCGCTGCTCGTGTTGGAGTCAGCCGGTGCGACCGGCGAGGATGCGTGATCCTCGGAGGAAGGTCCCGCCTGTTGGTGATCCTCGCTGTCATGGAGCGTGCTCGTCCTCTGCTGCTGCAGTTCTTTGGCATGTCGCCACGAGTCGGTGGTCACGATCGCTTCACCAGCTGTTCCCACACTAAGGTCACCGACACTGCTGCCAACCTGCTCTTTTCCCTTCTTTATTCCCTGGTGCTTGAACAGTTCTCTCACGGGCGACTTCTTGCCTTTCGCTTTCGTTTGGCCTCCTTTTCCGGCCGCCTTCTTCCCCTCCGAGCCCTGCAGATTCCCCATGTCTAACACAACAGGTTCAACCCTCCAATACAAGAAATCACTGAAACTACAGTTCACATCCTCCTGCCAGTATCCTGGTGCATCACTGAAACTACAGCTCACATCATTGTCACAGTATCCTGGTGCACGACGGTCTTCCTGATCCTCGTCACCCGGAGACGACGCTCCTCGTTGACGACGCCCGGGGCCATTTTGCAAGGGTGGGGCGCATGCGTCGATGTCTGTCTCCAGCCGGTGCCGCCACCGCTTCTCCTGAAATCAATAACAACCCTGCGCACTTGCAATCAATTACAATCGCTGGCGCCAAAATTCAACCATTGACTTCCATTGACAACCATTGAATCTTGATATGTAAGAAAAAGTTGACATAAACAACTGAAAAGAGACCTTTTTTATCAGAAAAATTGTGAATGAATATTTTATTTAATGATCAGAATGTACAATGCGAGAGTGTATTGCATTTACAGTGTACTTTCAATCAATTTCAACCAGTGTCCTATCATTTTTACCATAGTCAAAGCGATCAACTTGACAGAATACTATAATATGAACGGAGGAAGTAGGCCTTCTCTTCATCAGAAAATTGTTATTCTTGAATGAATATTTTATATAATAATCGGAAATGTACAATAAATTCATAAGTTTATTGCAGTATACTCGTATTGGCCAATGTTTAGCCGAATATTGTTATTGAGATTTTGAGTTGAACCATAGACAAAGCACATAATTTCCATGCGTATGGTTCAACTCAGTTAAAAACAAACAGTCGATTCTTAGTCATCATTTGGAAAATTGTGATTTTACTTGAATGATGTTACCCCATTCCGTCAGAGTTCCTAATAAAAAATCGATGGGTCTACACATTAGTTCTGAATCTCCAAATTATTCTACTCCATCAGTTCTCTCAGAATCCTATTATATTAAGCGAACAATTCCTGTATATTTGTTTATAATTTTATATCCGGTTATTTGGTTATCTGGTTATATGACTATGTTCAACGGATCTTGAAAACGGCTCTAACGATTTTTCACGAAATTTGGAATATAGTAGGTTTATGATATAAAAATTCGATTGCACTATGTCTCATCCCTAGGAAATCTCGCTGAGGGACATGAAAAGGATAATTCATCCTTGGAAAAACAGATGATAATTTCGTCGTCTCTCGATAACAGAAGATGCGTGTGCCTGTGTGGGAGCGAGACAGAATTATTATTTCCAGTTCTTATATCATATCAATCAGCGAGAAATGTTATCGAGCTAGACAATTTAATCGACTTGATCAACATAATCTGATTTATTGTCATGACATGATAATCCTCCTAAACTAGAGTATATCATAATTTTCAAAGTTGATCATTATTTGACAATTTTATTTTGAGTGATTAGTGAGTGTTATTTTGTTATTCAATTTGGTTTGTAAATAATCTAAATTAGAACTTTTTGTTTTCAAATGTTTGAACAGAAAATTGAACATGAATTCAAGCGTATGGAACATAACCTACTTTCTGGACTATTTATGGTGTATAAATCAAAATCCGGGAAGAAACAGTTTTGGGCTGTGCCTGTTAGTCCTTCGCCAATCATTTTAAAGGATTGTGTTCGGTTTATCAAAAGTCGATGAATAAAAATAACGAGCGAAGCTCGGTGCCCCGATATTTATTGTGAAGAGCAAAATAAATGTTTGAAGATACTGGCACATTTTGGAGAAGGGTTCAATTTTCAAATATGTTATCTTCAAAATGTCATCATGCCCATTATGGATTCAAATTACATATGTCACATTCTTTATAGAAATATACCCGCCTACATGAAGCAAATAGAACCCCTTAGCCTTAACATATACAAACGATTTTTAAATATGTGGTTATTTGAAACCGGCAGGGATGTCGCTGATCAGCTCATCTACTCCTCTTACCGATTTTGATACGATGTATATATTTTTCTTGTATTCATCATCATGTATATGAATTAGATAAACATCTTATCTATCATCATCATATATATGAAAGTATATATTATATCATCAATATATTGCTCATAATTTATCATTGTTCAAGTTCTAAATTTTATTTTGTGTGCCATGTTAAAGCTATATACCATAATAGTTATATTGTACTACTTCAATTCAAAACATATACTTTCTCCACTACATTTAACCAACTTTTATTTTTCAAATTATACTGTATTGTAAATATTTATAATTTTCTTTTTAGTATCAATTGTTTTTCATTAGAACTCTTTCCCCACACACAGACTTGTCTATGTGGGGAAAATTCACAAGTATTTATATTATTTATACATGTGTACTGTATTTGTAATGATTTCTGTGAATAAACTCAATTTGAATTTGAATTTGAAAATGAATGCACATTTTAGAGATGTATAACGATTTTTTTATCGGTTTCAATGGGACAATCGAATCAAACATTCTGTAGCTTCAAATTAACGCAAAATTAAAATTAAATTTGATAATTAGTGGCGGGTTTGCCCATCTAGCGGCAGGAGTGAGAAGCTGATGTATTTTCGTTTCTTGCAATAACCGGTAGGTGGCAGGAGACGCCTGATTCTTCCATTTCCACAGAGAGGTCCACGTTATTATGGCAGTATAGAGAAAGATAGGAGAAAGCATTGCCGATTCTCAGCCTTGCCACTGCCTTCCATAAAGGATATCTAATCACTGATGTAATATTAACTGTTCATACTTGTTTGAAATCATAAATAGTATTTTATTCGTCAAGAGAATATATTTTAAATGATTAAAAAAATAATAATGGATTTTAATAATTGAGATTGAATAATTTGCCACTGCCTTCTATGGATGATAGCTGATACCGGTACATCTGATGCAATATATTAACTGTTCATACATATTTGAAATCATAAATTGTATTTTATTCGTAAAGAAAATATACATTCCAATGATTGAATAATGGATTTTCATAATAATTGAGATTGAATAATTTGTTAATTAATAATATATTTCTACATTGTTAAAAACCGATCTGGCAACGTTGCGGAGGTAGAAAAAGCAACACAGCCATATTATAACGTGGACCTCACTATGCAAAAAATGTTTCATTTTTAAAGGCTACTATCTCCCGATAGTAGCTTCGTTACGATGATGACTATCTTCCAAAGTCCACTTTAGGTGACTATGGATTTGATAAAAAGACTATCAAGAACAAAAAGTCAAGGAGTAAGATAATGTTACAGTAACTATTAGTAAAACTAGAGGGCTCTATATCTAGTTGTTCCAATAATATTATGATAAACATTCCAATACTAGATTGGCATTCCAAATTTACTCCATCAAAATTTCATTTTATCCAATCATCTTATCATTCAAGTAGGTAAAATTGAATTAAAATACATTATAAAAAGGTAAGTCTACTTCAAATTACCTATATAACAATTATTAGAAATATAAAATTATTCATTCAACAACTATCCTGAATATGGTTTATTTCATTAATTTCTTGAATTAGACAGTGATTTCACTGATTTTGATTACAGTACCATTTTTTCCTAGCAAACAATTAATGTACCTATAAATTAATTTATCAGATATTTTAGTAGCTATCATTGAACTTTTCATAAAATTCAAGTCCCAAGTTGAGTGCTGATGATGGGATGATTTTTATAATGTCATACAACCAAAATAAATAAAGAAAATAATAGGTTAAATTCTATTTTAATCATTTTAGCAAAATATTTCAAATTGATTGGCGATTGAACTTGCTTATTCAATTGGAGTGGAATTGGAATTTTGATTTTATTAAACATCTTAAAATGTAAGAATTTGATTAGAAGTTACAATACACTATATGGATTGGTGTTAAAACGGGTATTGTTAAAAAGATGACTCACGGCACACAAATATAATCAGAAACTTACTAAGCCCTAAATGAATTCACTATTCAGCCACTTCAAATAATCACTAGTTGAAATAAATACAAGTAGACTAGTATAATACAAGTAGACTACTCACACATACAATACCTTATCAGAATATAAATCAGCATACTCTCATAGAATCAACACTAGCTAAAAATCATCTATAATTTTCTTTTTATGTGCTTATAAATATTATAAATGAGTTCGATATGGTACTGTTCCTACAATTACCTACTATAAATCACTTCAATCTAAGTAATGAGGGAATGAGTGAAAGATACGCAAGGATAATATTTAGAGCACCGATAGTGAGAAACTGCATGAATTTCATCGTAATAAACACAATACAACATAACTAACCTCATTTGATGAATTCACTGTGGTAGAAATGCGTTTCATGAAATAATAACAACACGGACTAACATAGCCTCTAAACTGACAGAAACATCAACAATAACTATTAATTGTTTGCTTCTTGGATTCTATTTTGAAAATAGTTATCTTTCTCAGCCAGATAAATCTTGAAGCTAATCGGCTGATTGCTGTAAATCAACTTGGCCTTTCCGTGAAATAGAATGAGGCTGCTGTTATCAGTAAGCGAGAATAATTATTATTTTCAATTGACATTTTCTTGCTTTCATTGTAGTACGGTAGCCATTTCTTAATAGCCACTTGTAAGCCTATGCAGAGATGTGAAGAACAATGAACCGTTTTAGAAGATATGAAGTATGAATGAAGCTGGGAATCGAGTACCTATTGGACAAAGCAAATTAATAAAATTTTCTACTATGAATAAGAAAACTAACTGAAATAATAATAATAATATGTACAGTCCAACCCGACTTTTAAACTTTTTGAACAACTTGAATGATACATTGAAAACTCATATTGACTTACAATAGGCTACTAATAATAATTCCAAAATTTGTTCTCTCCCATCATCATTTTGATGATGTACCTATAGTATCAATCAATAAAGAATGAAATAAAATTGATTATTGAAAAGACAATAATTAAATGTACGGTAGTCAATTAAAATATTACTTGTGTTATGTTACACACATTTTAGATTCTATTTTCTCACCAGGAAAACATCCTAGCAGGACTCAATTAATATTCAGCTTATTTATCAATATTTACAATTAACATATTTTTTATAAACTATCAATGTATGACTGCTGCTAAATTTACAATAAAATAAATTAACATTATTGTCTCCTAACAACAATAATTCGAAAATCATTTTTGGATTTTTATTATTAAAACTTCAAAACATATTAATAATGTATAATACAGTATAATAGATAATAATAATGTGTACAATTTTAAAATCATCTTACAAATAATGAACCAAAAATATCATGGAATAATTTAATAAAATAAACTTTTGAGAAAGGAAATAAAACTTTTGTGGGAGGGACTTTTAATTATTAATGCTGATGTCCTGATACTTGTTTGTACTTCATACTTGTGAAGAAATGTGCACATTATCGAGCCATAACAGAGACTACCTACCAAAATAATTATTCTATCTATCACCCTCATAATTATCATACTAATAATTGTATTTTTTCATCCAGTATTAATACTTTGTTTCCACTTGAAAATCAATTTCAATCGATTTGTCAGTGAGAAGATTAACAATAACAGATTTATTACCGTAATGCTTATCAACTGGTTTGTATTTGTAACAAAATATTCCAGGAATAGTTTTGCATTTTAGATAGTAAATTAGTGAATCACATCTTAGATATGATAAGATAGGATGAGATAATATAGGTATTTGATATTCCCTTATTGATATTCAACATAAAATTTCCACAAGAAACAGTTGAATTTTGCCATAAAAAACATGAAATAAATACGGTTAATACAAAACAGGGACTGTACACAAAATATGTCTTAACAACATTACAAGTAATAAGATAATTTATGAATAAAAATATGCCTCTATCTTATATCACAGAAATCAGTTATACTATAATGAGCTTCTGAAGCAAGGAAGTTGTATAATTTCTTCTTGAATATTTCCTTATTAGTTACAGATTGCAGCTTGATTGGTAGGTTATCATGAAGCTTTGCACCAATGTAAGAAGGCATCTTCTCATTATAGTCGTAGAATCAAAATATTATACCACTTGAATTATCACTATTATACAAACTATTAAGGTTGAATAATCATTATTGAATAACTAAATATACTTCAAATCAAATCAATTTACAAAATAATACAGTACAGTTACAGTACATTTATACCCTTACGTTATGAGAGACTCACATGTAGGCTTAAGCCTGTGTTTGTGAGGGCCTGGCGTGATTCGCTGAATTTAAAATCGATAATCTAAATTATGAAAATTAATATTATATTGAACTATATTAGTTTAACTTGGTGACTTAGTTATAGAAATGAAAAATAAAGATTAAGGTACCCTTTTTTAAATTGTTGTACAATTCAAAAAAGGGTACTTGGATTTTTATTTTTTATTTCTATTTAAGAGTTGCCCTAACGAAAAAAGATACTCAGCTACGGTATTTGTGTTTATTTTATGCAGATAATGGTTTAGTGAACCAAAGCTTGTCACCTGTTAAAATATTCCAGTAAGCTATATATTCGTTTCTAAATAACATTATGTTTTAAAACAACAAAGTTTGTTAAAATCTTCTAGTTCAACTCTCATCAAAGACTTTCAGTAAAATATGATAATTATTCATTTCAATAATACTTTGCCTCAAACTCAAATCATTTTGATTGAGAATATTACAAATTACATCTGAATGAATTATGAGCACTTAGATCCTTCAAAGTGGCATACATTTTGGAAGTTGTGTTGTTTTATCTTGTTATTGCACACACCATTCTCCATCAGCCTCTGCTCTGACGTAATACTCCCAAAGCAGTTAGTCTCCGATGCGACATTAATGTTGTTTCGTCTGACTTTAATTGTTCTGTCGCTTCCCTCAGGGCTTTTCTGCACCCTTCCTACTTCGATGGTTGAAGGGCTGAAACAAGTCGTCGACGTCTTAATGTAGGTGTTAATCGTTCCAGTTATTTTTATCGTTGTAGGTGTCGTGAGTCTGTCTTGTGTCGTCGCTGTGCTAGCTCTGTAATGGCACTCATAATTGCAGTTGGCAGTCTCCTTATCGTGTGCCATTATTTCGGGCGGCGGCGAATCTTTCTGCTACGACAAATAATTGCTAGAATTATGGACTTAGTCTGGACGCCGTCCTTGGCTGCAACTATGATGTACAAATTATAAACTCAGCGCTCATGTTTAATCAATTCATTCGTAAATCAGAACATTCACAGGGTCCAAAAATAAAGTCCAATCTGGCTATGTACAGTACTACTTCCCCATATTTTGCTCTTTGTGCACTGACTGTGCTAAGAATACGGTAACAATTTTGAATATATTGGATTGAACAATATTGAACCATACTCATGTATTTCACTATCCATGACGAACTGCAAGTAATAATAATTCTTCAATGTTGTTTTCCATCACGAACTGCTTATTATTAAATCACTTTTTGCTATTAGAAAAACGACTAGCAGTCAGATATTTTACAATAAATGAATTAATCACTCACTGTGACAACGAGATCTTTCGGTAGGTTCGCCATCTTATTGTAAAATTGAAAAAGTGAGTGATTAATTCATTTATTGTAAAATATCTGACTGCTAGTCGTTTTTTCTAATAGCAAAAAGTGATTTTATAATAATCCGTTTTTTAACTATTGTCAACGACACTACAGTCTAATTTAGAGTGATCTAAAAATTAGTACAGTCCAGTTTAGACTGTAGTGTCGATGAAAATAGTTCAAAAACGGATTAATAATGAACTATCAAATCTTTTAGAAACAAACTTAAAAATGCATTCAGGTATGGGATCAACAGGCGTTATAGCCCAAAACTTTTCCCGATTCAATATCACTAAGCTCTTCATAAGTAAAATGAGAACAAAGTTAATGAAAAATTAAAAATGAGTACAAATATAAAATGAAATAATAGGAAATATAAAGGATATTGAAGAGTAATTGAAAAATAACTAAAGAGTACAAATAAGTATCAACAGAGTAATTAAAAAATAATTAAAGAGTACAAATAAGTACCAAAATAAGAAATAATACACAATATAATTTAGTAATGAATATGAGAGTATAATAAACCAGCATTTTGTTACACTGGAAGCAACACAGTGAAGAGGAAAAATACTAATGACAATTAGCATTTGAACAAATGCAATTTCTGATTTATTTCCATCTGTAGACTGATATCATTGCAAAAATTGTAGAAATTATTTTTAACATGGGCTAGTGTTCCATTAACATTCCAAATCAGTAGCTTTGTGATTCCTGAAACATAATAAACACATGAATAAGGCATATTATAGTGAGAAATGAACACCTAAATATTATTATTTTAACGTTTTCGAATTAATTTTCACAGTTTCATGAAATGAATCTTCAATTTTGAAATCCTCCCACAATCAATTGAGAAGTGATGTAGGCCTATTTCCATCTATTGTCAAATGAGCAATCCAGCTCTGATGAACAATAATTGGATTGAATGTAAATAATGTTTCAGAATCTATTATTGTTGGGAATAGAGAACGATTTATGAATTTGAAATGATGCAATTATTTAAACTTGTTGAAAACTTCTTTAGAAGTCGAGGTACTGTTCCTCACTATCCAGAAAAAATTATGCATATGGTATTTTAATAATATTGTTTTTGTGGTATGGGTAGTAGGAGTAAAATAGAAAATATTTAAGAGATAAAATACCTTTACTGCCTGCCCCTAATATGGCTTGATTTTTTAGTAATGAAATATTATAATTTTTACAGATAAAGTGGATGAATTCTTAGTTTCACTTTAAAAATTTTATTAAAAGTTTTATTTTCACAAACAGAAAATCGTTTGTTAGTAAATAGAATATTTTACCTAAATTGTTCTGCTTCTTGGAATTTTTAAAAACAGTATACCAAAAATGAGTTGAAGTTTGAAAAAAATTGTTTCTTGACTTTACCCTCCATGAAGACCTATATGATTTTTTCTTCTATTATTACATAATTTTGAAAATTTTTGGAATATCTCAAATAAATAAACTAATAGTCAATCAATAAACAATGGTAAACTAATACCTATGAATTTTCATCCAATAA
Organism: Nilaparvata lugens; assembly: GCF_014356525.2. Taxonomy (NCBI): domain Eukaryota; kingdom Metazoa; phylum Arthropoda; class Insecta; order Hemiptera; family Delphacidae; genus Nilaparvata; species Nilaparvata lugens. The sequence continues at coordinate 57,255,127 of NC_052508.1, read as the reverse complement.
TATATTGATGTTTGCATTACCTTCACATTTTAAAAAGGTTCAAATTATAGTATTTGAAATAGAATTAGTACCGTATTTGAAATAGAATTAAAAACTAAATGTGGCTTTATGAACTATCATCCTCCACGTTGAATTATTCAAAACTTTCAACTGAAAAATTTAGGCTAATAGATTGAATAGGCTAAAATAAATTGTTGTGAATATCAACTTATCCTTAACAAATATTATTATTGAAATGAAACAAAAATCATCAGTACTGTTTGAAATATAGAATATAAAATGGGTAGCTTACTGATTAATTTTATTTCATTTCAAAAGAAATAGTTGTATTTTATTTCAGAACTTTCCACCAAGTGCACTTCTTTGTAGAAATCTCATTTTTGTATACATTATCCATCCAGCCTACACTCTTCTCAACACAATATCATTTATTGTGCATTTCATTTCATAATGCATCAATTGCGTTCAGGAAGAGCGTTAAGTGGTTTTGTCGATTTTTTGTGGATTTCCTTCTTCCACCACACATACACACAATCCTTCTTAATTTCCTGTCAAATTTCTTGTTGAACGTGGGTGTTGTACTGTACTTCCGTGGGCCCACAATCCCTACTTTGCCGTTAGCGCGGGAAATCTGCGAGAGGGTGCATGCGGGGATGATTTCTGGCTCCGCCCCATGAGAAGCTGCAACCCCCGGCCGCCCCTGCGTCTTGCCAGAGTTGTCACTGAATCGCACACTTATAAAACGACTGTTTCATAAACGGCCGGTCGGATCAGCGGATCTCGCCAAGTTTCCACACGTATTATTCACACGAAATCTACTGCACTTGGATCGTTAACTGTATAGATTGATTGTCAGCAGCCACACTTAACGTGAGTTTTATATTTCAAGAATAAATTGTAACATATTTCTTATTTCAATAAACCATATTTATGTCATTCTTCTCGGATACTTATAGGAATTTAATTTGTTGATTTCTTATGTTGAAATTGATCAAATGAAACTAGATGAATGATGAAATATTTTCAATGTTGGAATGACAAAATTGAACTCTGGATAAAATATTGAAAAAACTGTTACAAGTGATAAACAAACTATGCCGGTTGGAAACATCACAGTTGGCAATCATATGATTCGCCACATACTCATTCTTAGGGCCTAAATCTAGTACTCACCCTATTGTATGTGTATAGTTTCTTACACTGTTGCATGATTATAATGGTTTGTTCCACAATATAATACTTTCATTCCCAGTTACTATATTATGTGTTTTGGTCTTCGATCTTTGAGAGAAATAGTTTGATAAGTTGAATTTGAATTGAAAAAGAATCACAGAGAGTCCTTTTGCATTCATTCTTCTTGTGAGTTGGAGAAACGTGTAGCCTACTGGGAAAACTGAGAAATTGAGAACATTTGATTGAATGAATGATTACTATTGTATTGGACTCAAATATTTTTTGGAGCTTCATTGCATATAGTATTTAGTTATGGTGTAGCCTAAATGATATGGAGGCCATAAAATTATGTGTTTCTATCGTAATGATAATAAAAACTATTCTGAACTTATTGAAAGTTACTTAAACAAGGTTCTAGGAATCTAATTTTCATATGAAAATCTTCTTGTAAGTCATTCAACAGGTTAAAATTGTTTATTTCCTCCAAACAGCTTAATAATATTATATTTTTACAATATTAAAACAATGATTAGTCCAGAATTTTATTACTCACTTATAATACTAAATATTGATTATCATTTTTATCATCATTAAAATATTAGAATTTGACGGCCCATCTCCCAACAAGTAGAATGTTCTCATGGAATAATAATTCTAAAAAGTCTAATTCCATTATAGATCTATTTTTGAATCTACCTTAAGGAAGGGCTCTTGTCAATACATAGAATGTAGATATTTTGCTCATTAATACCTTTTTTTGAAAACTCTTCAGTAGAAATTAGCCATTTTGTCTATCGTTCCTTAGTGCTCCTAATTCCATCTCCATACATGTGCCAAGCTTTTCAATTTCAAGACAAGCATCAAGTTTCAAATACTTTTTTGATCCACTTTATTCGATTCGAGTATTCGAAGGAAGTCGTACAATTAGTAATTTATTCAATACATTTCAGTCGTTATGTAGCTCAAAAAACAATAATTCAATCAATAAACGGAGAACCCTGCATTATCTATGAATGATTCTCAGGAACTTTCCTAGCCGAGCCAAGCACGCTTTTGCTGTATGTCAACCAGTAACAGAGACCAATGATAATAATCGTTGAACCAGCTACTAGAATAGTAATGTTTACAAACGACTGCTTGGATAAGATCGTTCTCAAGAATTGTTTATAGTCCTAGTCTTAGAGTTTCAAGTTCAATATTAATACTTTCAAAATGCTCTATCATTTTTCACAATGTACATAATTTTTGAACATCGATCATTGCTCAGTTCTTTCATCTCATTTCGTTTAATGTTACCTCTCATCAACTTAAATTATAAAATTCAAGTATCCATATTTTATACTGATAATAACAAGTATATACCAAGTATATAACAAGTACATACAAGTATTATACTAATACCATAGAAAAAGGATAAGCATAAGCCTATTTTTTTGTCTCTGCTAATACTGAGTATTTCTTGAAAGATGAGCCTTAAATAATATGTAGGTACTATACTATACAATATTTTTTCATGAAGTTCATTCTAGAGGAGCCTCAAATATATATTTGAGTATAGTATATACTATACTTCAAGAATAGCAGAGTACCGTATGTCATATTTCTTCAAATTATTGGAGAATTATGTAAAAAAGAATTTGACTGTTGACTATTGAGCATTAATATAATCCAATTTTGTGATATTTAAGCACCGATTAAAACAACATCTTCTCCAATAATAGTGTAACACTCTCATTAGGATACTTTTTCAGTAGGCTATCTCTATCTGTGATACATACTTTTTATTATCTCTTGTCTGCAGTTTTTTTGATAAATTTTTGTGAGGGTGGTAGTGGTAGGTAGGCTTACGCATGGGTGATAATGGACTTGCTCACGTGCTTCTCAAAGAAAGTGGAAAGACATGCGAGTAGTCTACTTGGCCGTCCTACGTTTTTACTTCCCTTCTATCCTGTTTTATGCTCTCATGTTTTTAGATTCCATCCGCTATTATTGCTGGCGTTACGCGTTCTTCCACTTCCTGCTTGAAGACATTAAAAGTAGATATTCGATTCTGATCTCAAAAGATTTAAAAACTGAATACTGTATCGTACGACTGAATATTGTGAATCCAAAGAGATTATATTAAGGAGTTGATAAAACTTATGATAATGAATTGGAATACAATTTATTATTTATTTATTTTTATTTAATATTAGTATGGTATAGATTACATAAGCATTTCTCTTATTCTCATTCTCTCCATAAATGACAGTTGACTTGATAACTAACATAATATTAACGTTCCGGTAATGCAGCCTATCGTAGGTAATATTGTAATCTACTGCGGCATTGAATAAGATATTACTAACTCATTTGCTGATAAATTTCAAAGAGAATGTGTTGTCTTGATCAATTTCAATGAAATTCAGTTAAAAGAAGGAATCAATTCCTTGAACAGGGACTATAAATTCAAAAAAGTTGACCGCCATTAGTGTTAAATGATTACTGAGAGAAACTTGTACGTCATCGAATCTGATGAACTGATTTAATATTATTTGTTGCTTTTATCCTCTATCATTCATCTGCTACGAACTGTACTAATTTCTATCCAAATTTGGGAATGGAACAGTTTTAGGCTTTAAGCCTGATGTTCCTTTCCGAATCATTGAAATATTAATAGTAAAGAATATGATATTGTATAGTCTATCAATGTATAAATAGACTGTGTACGCCAAAATAGATCATTTATTTAAAATTGAAAAACTCAAATTATCAACACTTTGTTTGAATGTTTCACTCAAGCATTTTTGATGAAAATATCACTTCAGTATAGAAAATCTGAATTCTGGTGATTATGAACATAATAATAAGAAGGCGATTTCAAATAATTTATTATTTTTGAACTCTACTTGTGATAGATTTATTGTGAAACCTACTTGTGAAAAAATTGGAATTTAGTCTACTTGCTTCTGTGTAGGCTACTGTCTACAATATTGATTTCTTATTCACATGTGAGAGAAAAATAGATGAAATATTGAATAACTAATATAACTTCTCTTCGTCAAATAAGATAGAAAAGCTTCTTGTGATGAATGCATCGGAAATTCGAACATAGTATCTCGGAGAGATCAAGCATCAATACCCACATCTTGAATATTTGATTAATTTATTCCTAGTGACCTGAATTGAATTCGAGATAACAATGAATAGAAGCGCTGAGAGTTTTGCTGAAATTTGCAGAGTGATCATGAATAAAAAGTTCATGAAGATCATTTCCATTGGCAAGAGATGGTTGGTGTGGTTAAACTTTCAAAATTTGCAAGTGGCACTGTATTCACGTTATATCCACTATGAGATACGCGTTGCCATAGAGAAAAGATGGCGCAAGAAAGCACTTATGCTATTTTATGAGACACTATCATTGAAATAATATCCATCTATCAATGCAAATCTTTTGTTTCTATATATTGTATTGAACATGAGTTATATGTTGCATTGCGTTTCTATGTTATATTCTCTCTTCTTCGATTTATAGTGCATCATAACCTTCTTCATCATCACCCTCCATCCTCTTGAAAGGAAAGGAAAGGAGGAAGTGAACAGGTAGATAGCATCAATTTCTCGAATACGGTCGAATAATTAGACATATATATTCTTACTACAATCCTCAACTCCTCTTCAATTTCTCCGATGTATTTCTATAATTTCACCAATATTGGTATTAATAATTTGAAATAGAAACAATAGAGCTCACCCATCTTGTTCTTCCTAAAAACCTATTTAGTAAACATTGAATAAAATCTCTCAATACACCGTAGTTGAATTGAGAGAGTCCCATTAATGATTTAAAAACTTGAATGAAATTCACGAAGGGAACTGGCGTCTTGACTTTCAAGAAGTTTTTTGTTGAGAAGTTGTGTAAAATCAGATTGCAATCAAAGTTTAGTAAATTTGCCGTGGGCGGTTCGTTGATTTTAAAGAATTCAGATAAATATGCTGTTAACCCCTCTATTAGGAATTCATCATTAATGTCTGATGAATAATTCAAATTCCATCAAAATTAATTTCTTGAGACGATAAAATATTCTAGTTGGACCATTTTGTAGAATTTCTGTTCGTTGAATAAACTTTATTTTTTCTAATTTGAATATAGTATAATGTCATGTTTCATATTATTAAGGCTCGGTTGCAGAAAAGCCTGTTAAGTTTTAATCATGATTGGAATCCTCGAGAACCATAAGAGAAGGTTTCTCTGAGAAAAGGGCCTCTCTCAATGGCTCTCGTGGCATTTAATCAGGATTAAAAGTTAACAGACTTTTAAACAACCGGATGTTAGTGTGTCAAATATCGACGTATGATAGCAGCAAGTAGGCTAGAAGATAAACAAACACTCATTTTAATATGGATGAAAGTCTATTTCACTGTTGATTTTCAATTCTTTAGAAAGCAAACTCATGTTTCGTTACTTATGGCATCATCTTTCGTGTTGGTTGAGCATCAAAACCTGAGTTTTGTTTCTGAAATTTGAAAATCCCTGATAATTTTGGAATCAATTTCTTAAATTTAAAAAATAATCAGCGTCATACGAGTAGACGATACTTATTCGTATATAAGATACCATAAGTGATATTGGTTGAGCATCAAAACCTGAGTTTTGTTTCTGAAATTTGAAAATCCCTGATAATTTTGGAATCAATTTCTTAAATTTAAAAAATAATCAGCGTCATACGAGTAGACGATACTTATTCGTATATAAGATACCATAAGTGATATTGGTTGAGCATCAAAACCTGAGTTTTGTTTCTGAAATTTGAAAATCCCTGATAATTTTGGAATCAATTTCTTAAATTAAAAAATAATCAGCGTCATACGAGTAGACGATACTTATTCGTATATAAGATACCATAAGTATCGAAACATGAGTTTGAAACAATAAAAAATCATATATGTTACTGTTACATTGAGATCTTTCGGCAGTCGCTCTTTTCAATAACAAAAAGTGATTCAAAAACAAGCAGTTCGTGATGGAAAACAACATTCAAGAAACAATAATACATTACATCTGTTACAATATCCAGCACAACAGTTGATTTTGAATGTATAAACTTTAGGAGTGGTTGAAACTTTTAATTGGAGCTACGTCAGGAGAAGTTACAGGAATCGATAGATTACCGAGTAACTTCATTAGAGTGATAAGCCCATATTTTGGAAGCTATAAACAAACGGGAATCAGGGGTGACAGCCTAATTAGACTGAGCTTTGAGTGCTCGGATGATCAGTTTGAAAGTTCATCAATGGAATTCAAAATCAGTTCAAGTAAAATCCGCTGGCAACTTTATGAATGAACTCATGGAATGGAGTTTACGGAGAGCTCATTACTTCAATAATATTACTAATCGATGCAACATGATTTTGATGATAAGTAATTTTCTTGAAATAATTCTCTAGTGGTATGAGATGCCATACAAACTTGTGAGAAACCTATTGCTTGAATGAAATTTGCTTCTTAAGAAGATTGCATTTATTTAGCTTCATCATGCATCAAATCTCGCTGCAAACTCGACTTAAATTTCAATTCAAAGTGATATTAGGTTTAGATACTATGTGATGAGCAATTACGTGTAAATGATCAGGTTTAATAGAGGTGTTTCAAAAGGAACTCAGTTTTTAGTTCATGAATTGTAGTTAATTTAAACAGTGAGTTGGAACTTCTTCATCTGATGGATGGTAGTAGAGTAATTCTCTAAAGATGGATATTATGAATAAGAGTCATAATAGTTCTAAATTATAGATTTAGAAGTTGATACAGAACAGTGATAAGCCAGCTTCATCCAAATGGGAGAAATAATTAAAAACATGATCCTTGATAGTGATTGAGAATCTGTAACATTATTGTAGAAATGCAGCTCATCCGTGTGATAACTTGTGATTAATCACGATATTATTGATTGTGGGGAAAATTAATGGAACGCATACTTTTGTTCCTGCACCACTTGAAGACACGGAAATTCATTCCGCTAGGTATTTTTAAACTAATATTTTCTATTCAATATTTCCATATTTTTCATACTAATTGGTGATTAAGAATGATTGAAGAGTGGGAGAATCAATAATTACATTTCATCGTAAAAGGATAAGCATAAGCCTATTTTTTTGTCTCTGCTAATACTGAGTATTTCTTGAAAGATGAGCCTTAAATAATATGTAGGTACTATACTATACAATATTTTTTTCATGAAGTTCATTCTAGAGGAGCCTCAAATATATATTTGAGTATAGTATATACTATACTTCAAGAATAGCAGAGTACCGTATGTCATATTTCTTCAAATTATTGGAGAATTATGTAAAAAAGAATTTGACTGTTGACTATTGAGCATTAATATAATCCAATTTTGTGATATTTAAGCACCGATTAAAACAACATCTTCTCCAATAATAGTGTAACACTCTCATTAGGATACTTTTTCAGTAGGCTATCTCTATCTGTGATACATACTTTTTATTATCTCTTGTCTGCAGTTTTTTTGATAAATTTTTGTGAGGGTGGTAGTGGTAGGTAGGCTTACGCATGGGTGATAATGGACTTGCTCACGTGCTTCTCAAAGAAAGTGGAAAGACATGCGAGTAGTCTACTTGGCCGTCCTACGTTTTTACTTCCCTTCTATCCTGTTTTATGCTCTCATGTTTTAGATTCCATCCGCTATTATTGCTGGCGTTACGCGTTCTTCCACTTCCTGCTTGAAGACATTAAAAGTAGATATTCGATTCTGATCTCAAAAGATTTAAAAACTGAATACTGTATCGTACGACTGAATATTGTGAATCCAAAGAGATTATATTAAGGAGTTGATAAAACTTATGATAATGAATTGGAATACAATTTATTATTTATTTATTTTTATTTAATATTAGTATGGTATAGATTACATAAGCATTTCTCTTATTCTCATTCTCTCCATAAATGACAGTTGACTTGATAACTAACATAATATTAACCTTCCGGTAATGCAGCCTATCGTAGGTAATATTGTAATCTACTGCGGCATTGAATAAGATATTACTAACTCATTTGCTGATAAATTTCAAAGAGAATGTGTTGTCTTGATCAATTTCAATGAAATTCAGTTAAAAGAAGGAATCAATTCCTTGAACAGGGACTATAAATTCAAAAAAGTTGACCGCCATTAGTGTTAAATGATTACTGAGAGAAACTTGTACGTCATCGAATCTGATGAACTGATTTAATATTATTTGTTGCTTTTATCCTCTATCATTCATCTGCTACGAACTGTACTAATTTCTATCCAAATTTGGGAATGGAACAGTTTTAGGCTTTAAGCCTGATGTTCCTTTCCGAATCATTGAAATATTAATAGTAAAGAATATGATATTGTATAGTCTATCAATGTATAAATAGACTGTGTACGCCAAAATAGATCATTTATTTAAAATTGAAAAACTCAAATTATCAACACTTTGTTTGAATGTTTCACTCAAGCATTTTTGATGAAAATATCACTTCAGTATAGAAAATCTGAATTCTGGTGATTATGAACATAATAATAAGAAGGCGATTTCAAATAATTTATTATTTTTGAACTCTACTTGTGATAGATTTATTGTGAAACCTACTTGTGAAAAATTGGAATTTAGTCTACTTGCTTCTGTGTAGGCTACTGTCTACAATATTGATTTCTTATTCACATGTGAGAGAAAAATAGATGAAATATTGAATAACTAATATAACTTCTCTTCGTCAAATAAGATAGAAAAGCTTCTTGTGATGAATGCATCGGAAATTCGAACATAGTATCTCGGAGAGATCAAGCATCAATACCCACATCTTGAATATTTGATTAATTTATTCCTAGTGACCTGAATTGAATTCGAGATAACAATGAATAGAAGCGCTGAGAGTTTTGCTGAAATTTGCAGAGTGATCATGAATAAAAAGTTCATGAAGATCATTTCCATTGGCAAGAGATGGTTGGTGTGGTTAAACTTTCAAAATTTGCAAGTGGCACTGTATTCACGTTATATCCACTATGAGATACGCGTTGCCATAGAGAAAAGATGGCGCAAGAAAGCACTTATGCTATTTTATGAGACACTATCATTGAAATAATATCCATCTATCAATGCAAATCTTTTGTTTCTATATATTGTATTGAACATGAGTTATATGTTGCATTGCGTTTCTATGTTATATTCTCTCTTCTTCGATTTATAGTGCATCATAACCTTCTTCATCATCACCCTCCATCCTCTTGAAAGGAAAGGAAAGGAGGAAGTGAACAGGTAGATAGCATCAATTTCTCGAATACGGTCGAATAATTAGACATATATATTCTTACTACAATCCTCAACTCCTCTTCAATTTCTCCGATGTATTTCTATAATTTCACCAATATTGGTATTAATAATTTGAAATAGAAACAATAGAGCTCACCCATCTTGTTCTTCCTAAAAACCTATTTAGTAAACATTGAATAAAATCTCTCAATACACCGTAGTTGAATTGAGAGAGTCCCATTAATGATTTAAAAACTTGAATGAAATTCACGAAGGGAACTGGCGTCTTGACTTTCAAGAAGTTTTTTGTTGAGAAGTTGTGTAAAATCAGATTGCAATCAAAGTTTAGTAAATTTGCCGTGGGCGGTTCGTTGATTTTAAAGAATTCAGATAAATATGCTGTTAACCCCTCTATTAGGAATTCATCATTAATGTCTGATGAATAATTCAAATTCCATCAAAATTAATTTCTTGAGACGATAAAATATTCTAGTTGGACCATTTTGTAGAATTTCTGTTCGTTGAATAAACTTTATTTTTTCTAATTTGAATATAGTATAATGTCATGTTTCATATTATTAAGGCTCGGTTGCAGAAAAGCCTGTTAAGTTTTAATCATGATTGGAATCCTCGAGAACCATAAGAGAAGGTTTCTCTGAGAAAAGGGCCTCTCTCAATGGCTCTCGTGGCATTTAATCAGGATTAAAAGTTAACAGACTTTTAAACAACCGGATGTTAGTGTGTCAAATATCGACGTATGATAGCAGCAAGTAGGCTAGAAGATAAACAAACACTCATTTTAATATGGATGAAAGTCTATTTCACTGTTGATTTTCAATTCTTTAGAAAGCAAACTCATGTTTCGTTACTTATGGCATCATCTTTCGTGTTGGTTGAGCATCAAAACCTGAGTTTTGTTTCTGAAATTTGAAAATCCCTGATAATTTTGGAATCAATTTCTTAAATTTAAAAAATAATCAGCGTCATACGAGTAGACGATACTTATTCGTATATAAGATACCATAAGTGATATTGGTTGAGCATCAAAACCTGAGTTTTGTTTCTGAAATTTGAAAATCCCTGATAATTTTGGAATCAATTTCTTAAATTTAAAAAATAATCAGCGTCATACGAGTAGACGATACTTATTCGTATATAAGATACCATAAGTATCGAAACATGAGTTTGAAACAATAAAAAATCATATATGTTACTGTTACATTGAGATCTTTCGGCAGTCGCTCTTTTCAATAACAAAAAGTGATTCAAAAACAAGCAGTTCGTGATGGAAAACAACATTCAAGAAACAATAATACATTACATCTGTTACAATATCCAGCACAACAGTTGATTTTGAATGTATAAACTTTAGGAGTGGTTGAAACTTTTAATTGGAGCTACGTCAGGAGAAGTTACAGGAATCGATAGATTACCGAGTAACTTCATTAGAGTGATAAGCCCATATTTTGGAAGCTATAAACAAACGGGAATCAGGGGTGACAGCCTAATTAGACTGAGCTTTGAGTGCTCGGATGATCAGTTTGAAAGTTCATCAATGGAATTCAAAATCAGTTCAAGTAAAATCCGCTGGCAACTTTATGAATGAACTCATGGAATGGAGTTTACGGAGAGCTCATTACTTCAATAATATTACTAATCGATGCAACATGATTTTGATGATAAGTAATTTTCTTGAAATAATTCTCTAGTGGTATGAGATGCCATACAAACTTGTGAGAAACCTATTGCTTGAATGAAATTTGCTTCTTAAGAAGATTGCATTTATTTAGCTTCATCATGCATCAAATCTCGCTGCAAACTCGACTTAAATTTCAATTCAAAGTGATATTAGGTTTAGATACTATGTGATGAGCAATTACGTGTAAATGATCAGGTTTAATAGAGGTGTTTCAAAAGGAACTCAGTTTTTAGTTCATGAATTGTAGTTAATTTAAACAGTGAGTTGGAACTTCTTCATCTGATGGATGGTAGTAGAGTAATTCTCTAAAGATGGATATTATGAATAAGAGTCATAATAGTTCTAAATTATAGATTTAGAAGTTGATACAGAACAGTGATAAGCCAGCTTCATCCAAATGGGAGAAATAATTAAAAACATGATCCTTGATAGTGATTGAGAATCTGTAACATTATTGTAGAAATGCAGCTCATCCGTGTGATAACTTGTGATTAATCACGATATTATTGATTGTGGGGAAAATTAATGGAACGCATACTTTTGTTCCTGCACCACTTGAAGACACGGAAATTCATTCCGCTAGGTATTTTTAAACTAATATTTTCTATTCAATATTTCCATATTTTTCATACTAATTGGTGATTAAGAATGATTGAAGAGTGGGAGAATCAATAATTACATTTCATCGTTACTATACTACAATAAGTTTCTCACAAAATTCTGGTGACGGTCATTCAATCTTCAAACAAACGGATCTCCTTCTGTAATGTGGCTGGAAATTGATGTAATGATAATGAAATTGACGTTGATTCAATCAATATTGTCGGAACTATTTTCAGTTTGCATGCCAATTGCAGAAAGCAAATAGCGGAGAATTGGTCATCCTCAAAAGGAATAGTGAATTAAACTATGATGCAACTCTTAACTAAAATAATATGATGACACAACCATCTGAATTACCAAATTGAACACACTCACATCGGCTGTCAGTTCCAGGTGTATTACTTATTTCCAATCACCTCTGGAAGTAATTAAAAATGCAGTCCTCTCCAATACCAGCTTTAAAAACAAAGTGTCATGTAATGTGTAAAGTTTGTTACATATCGGACAAAATATTGTCAACATCAGCAATACGACTTGAAAAATATTTACAAACTTCCCTAACATGCAAGGGATGATGATGGCGTTCAGATTGCATTTTTGTTCCATTCCACATTAAAAATAATTGATGTCATTCCATATTGACATATTTGTAAGTGTTGATTTATGATTTGTAGGATCAAAGACGTACAATATTAATAATTGATATCTGGTTAATTAATGTAGCTTACCATTAACCGACTAATAATTTCTTTGCGGATGTTATTATAATTTTCATCTGATAACCTATCCACCTAAAAACCACATTTTTGCGGCTTAATTCAATTCAGTTTTAAACTAAACATTGGACAATATTAAACATACAAAATTACACCACACTCATGTTTGAAATTGTTTAACTCGTGATCAATCAAGATAAGGCGGAATTTTTAGTGCATCTCATTATTCGTTGATGTTGTTTCGAGAGAGAGATTGATTGATTGATTGATTGAGTACTTTATTTATTTTTTTTTAGAGAGAGAGAGAGAGAGAGAGAGAGAGAGAGTGAGAGAGAAGGGGAATTGGAGTGTTGAACGAACAAAGAAGAGTAAAAATACTCCATCTGTGAAGTTGAAAAAAATTCACCTCTTGTGCATTCTTCTAAAATATATCGTTGGAGCCTCAGGGGTATAATTCCAGCTCCATTGAGTCCAGAGTATGATAATATGGTGCTAATACCAAAGACTCAGATGTGATCTCCACATTTGCAGAATGGCAGAAGGCTAAATTTCGCTCGTTTAGCCGTAATTAAAATTTTATGCTTGGCCACTAAGCATTGGTGTTGATGATTCTACACATTAATAAAGAGAAGTTCAACTGTCAGAGACAGTTCATACAAACACATTTATTGCAATGAGGCGATGTACTGTGGCTGAGTTTGACTGATTAAGGGTTGAAATGAAAAATATAAATGTGTGGGAAGTCTTATTATTTATCAATTCCATGTGGGTTTCCATACGGAGGGAAAATGAAAAGATAACTGTTGTCATTCAATTAGAACCATCATTTTCTTATCAAATTTGATACTTTTATCAGTTTCTTTCAAGTTTGGAATATAATATTTCTGCATCATAACCACGAACATTCAACTAAAAAAAAATCGCTCTATGTGTAGATTTTGTAATAGTGTTATGAGAAGCGATTAATAGATGTCGTATAGAAATTCTCGCTCCATAAATGAGTGATGAAAATTATAATAGCTTCACCTTTTATTCCTTTGCGGGGGAGGATGCCCACATGAGTCTTGAACCCGTGTGTGGATATGATACATGTATCATAAGTGATACGCATATATCTCAAACAATGCGTGGTGCAATACAAAGATGTAAAGCTGGCACTGACATTAATGCTTCACACAATAATATCTTCTCTGTGAATTCATAAGTATTATCATGTACAATACTACAGGTAGAATCAAGTACGAACATGATTTTTATACTCTATCATCGTACCTCCAAGCTCAGTATATTCCACTCTATTTCAATAAAAGTTATTATTTTACAGGGGCAAGCTTTCGTGTGTGCTCAGACATCATCAGCTGTAAGTTGCTGTTGGGAAGTAGAAAGTTCCAAACTAACAAAAATTATCAATTTTGTTGAAATAAAGTGGGATATTGAGAAAATCTCAAGTCTCTTCAATCATGGGAAAGATTCACACCATCAATATTCACTCTACAAACTTTATAAATAGTAATTACTGTTGGATTTTTTTGTTAATCCATATCTGACACTTGAAATCCAGGAAATGATACGAATATACGTCTAAATGATTTCTATTAGGTTTCTGGTTGAATCTCTAAACCGCTCTAACCAATAAGAACATCTCAGAATCAAATATGGGTTTTCAGTCGATAACAACATCCGGAAGAGATGCTTCTATTTTTTTGTTAATCCATATCTGACACTGAAAAGCCAGGAACTGATACGAATATACGTCTACATGATTTCTATTAGGTATTTGGTTGAATCTCTGAGCCGCTCTAACCAGTAAAAACATTTCAGAATCAAATATGGGGTTTCAGTCGATAACAACATCCGGAAGAGATACTTCTATTTTTTTGTTAATCCATATCTGACACTGAAAAGCCAGGAACTGATACGAATATACGTCTACATGATTTCTATTAGGTATTTGGTTGAATCTCTAAATCGCTCTAACCAGTAAAAACATCTCAGAATCAAATATGGGTTTTCAGTCGGTAACAATATCCGGAAGAGGTGCTTCTATTTTTGCGGGGAGAGTGAGAGTGCAGTTCATCATGAGAGAGAAAGCAACACTGTTAGCTGGACTTATTATGCTGGTGAGTGAGAGAGAGAGAGAGTGAGATAGAGAGAAACTCTATCACCTCTGGAAAATAATAACTCTCTGAAATAATAAACGTCAAAGTCAAAGGATTTTCCAGACGACGAGATCCGAGTCAGGAGGCTCGATGAAAGGGTTAAATGATCAAAAGAATAGTCACAAGTCCATAATCATTATTTCTGCCCTGTTTTAACCTATAACGAGCATCGAATCAACTCCAAAATGAATTGTTCTAATTCATCATGTTTTAATGAATGTCTGTCAGTTGAATAATTTGTTTTCGGAATTGCATTTCAAGTTTAAAAGAGCTCTCGACGCTTCAATCAGAGTGGAGGGGGTTTTCTATTTTTGTATATAGTGTATTACAATCGATATTGATTTGCAGCAAGTAAACAAAGGAAATGAGGAATTTGAACCTTTTGAGTAGTCACATTAAATTCGGTTGAATAGCCGGTTTCACAATTTTCCAAATCAAGCTTGTGTACTGTAGTGGTGGGAGGAATGATGATAGAAGAATGGATCAAGCATTGATATGAGGCAGGGTACAAAGGTGAAATTTGGTGCATGAGTATGATACTGAAGCATGATAAAGAGGTAAATTAAAATAAAGTAATAATATTTGAAACCGGTAGCATTACTCTAATATTATTCAAATGCAATCCCATGATTGTGGAACATTCCGATGATGTCAGTCTGAAGCTTGATTTATAGTCACTCTGTAGTTTGTAGTAATCTTCCAATATTTTTTCATGAATAACGATTGTAAAATGAAAATATATGAAATATGAGAAGATTTCAAGCTTCTTCTTCTTTTAATGTTAAGAAATGAAAGAGGATATTAGACTAATAACTTATTAATATGATCTGTAATTATTATAACTTATAATACCTTATAAGATACTTGAAGATTTCAAACTTCTTCTTCTTTTAATGTTAAGAAATGAAAGATGATATTAGACTAATAACTTATTAATATGGTCTGTAATTATTATAACTTATAATACTTATAAAATACATAACTTACTAATATGGCCAATTAGAATTATTACCCTGGAAAATTCCGATTTCGAATTTGGCGTATCTCAGGGATTGCAAGGAATCTTTGAGACAGTAATGTGAGAATAATCATCCCGGTCATAGGGTCTGATAAGAATCTATCTGTTCTTTTTATGGACTAGCGAACCACTACTGTATTATTTGGAAGTACACATTAGGGTGATGATTGAAATAGCCGGTAGACCTACAACAATGTTCTCTTATCACCAACTCTTATGTTATTTCACAAGTCACGCGATGTCATCGAGAGCTATAATCAAAATAATTATTAATAAATGAAACTTCTACAATTGAAATGTTGAGCTCAGAATAATGGGTTTTATGAGGATGTAAAACAATAATAATAATAATATAATAATAATAATAATAATAATAATTCAATTTATTCAATTCAATTCAATTTATTCAATTTATATATAATAATATTAATAATAATAATAATAATAATAAATATAACCCTCACTTAAACTATAATTAGAATATGGTAACTGCTGGATAGGAGTAGAAATATTCCAGCCAATTATGGAATTCTTGTGTTGAAAATTCTAGTTCCTGTGTTGAGATTGCACAGAATTTGAAAAAATTCATATCTAGCATGAACATGCTAGATGATCAGGTAAAAAAATGTTTTTCTATTAAGATCAATGTTGAAAGGCTGACTATTCTCTTAAAAATGATCTTTTGTTTACGCTATATCTTTCACGTAACATTTACCAAACTCACTAGTCTTTTGATTCTTTTGGTTCAGGTAACAAATTCACTCTCTTTTTCTCTTTTGTATTCCACAATGTACTTCTCTAATTCACTCTTCACATACTTTCTTTTTTTGAATCACTCGCAAGTAAATAGATGAATAGTTTACCTGTACCTGGTTAGTGACCAACAAGATCAATGTTGAAACAGTGAATGGAGTTTAGAGATCAGAAGTAGGAAAATAGGAATTTTTCGTTATTTGAAATTTGTGTCCATTCGTCTAAGATTTTGTCATTTGTAGACAAAAAGGGATATCGTGTTCTGTCAATAAGATGCTTTTCTTCTTACTTCTGTTGAGGAAGTGGAGAAACAGAAGGGACGCTAGAGAATAACCCTTGAAAAATATCAACTTTCATGTTCACTCCTATTACTCGAGACCTTTGCAAATCCTCGGGGAAAATGAAAGATAACTGAAATTTCAGGACTGGTATTTTGTAATATAAAGGTGGAGGAAAAACAAGAAACGTCATTATTCCTCACTCACACATGAAGATCTTCTTATTTCCCCTCTCCACTCTACACTCGCCTTTCCACTGAAAAGTAAATTCCACTGTTGTTGTTTCTTGCAACCGTCTGATTCTGTACCTTCCTGTCTCCTGTATCATTATTCAAATATCCTAGACACTTAACGTATCTGTTGAGATTATATTATACTAGACGATTATGATATAAGAGGTAATACGATAATAATAAATAAGAAGTACATTAATATCATAATCATAATATAGAGTAGAATAGTATAGAATATTTGTGTTTGTTCCCATGAAACATAAAAAGAGGTTGGTATACAATCAATACATTAATTACAGTGTCAATGTGAATTGTGAACTTGTAAAGCAGAAGTATATCACTGCCAATTTAAATTGAAAGATAACATTTTTTTTCAGTTTAAATGTTTGTCTCTTGAGAATTTAAATTACTCTAAATCATTCACAAATTGTCTATATTTCAAATAACCGGAGAAGTTCGAGAAAATTATATCCAATTTGGTAGCCGAGTCAATACACAATAGATTCCTGTAGTTTTCCTCATTCCCTGACTCTCTTCATAATCATAATATATGATACATTATAATAATATATTTATTATTAAACGAAAATCCAAATTGAATGCTGTAAATCACCTCGAAGACTTCTGCTACTGCAAATATTGACAACAGGGTGAACAGCTATATGGAAATTCGATGAGCGCTACTATTCAAAAATTATTTGTCAGCCCGGGAATAATTCTTGAATAGTAGCGTTCATCGAATTCCCATATATTTATTATGGAACAACCATAATTATAACCATACAGCCATTACAGCCATAACTATAGCTGTTCACCATGTTGTCAATATTTGCAGAAGCAGAGTTCTTTGGGAGTGATTTACAGCATTTAATTTGGATTTTCGTTTAATAATAATTATTAATTCATTAGCATTTGAATAATTGCAATATCTCCGTAATTTCCATCAACATAATAATATATTTATTATTGCATGAAATATTTGTAAAAAGTGTCTAGTTATTAAAGTTATCCAACACTTGAATGATTGTCTTTTTCTGTTATTTTCAAGGAAAAGAAAGAGTGATCTGTACGGGTAAAATTAATAAATTACTCTCTCTATTAAACCTCGTATACGGTAGCAGGACTATTCATATAATTAAAAAATGAAGATGAGAATTGTAGAAAGTATAAGAGTTAAATTGATAATTAAGAATGGGATATCTCTCATGTATACAATCTGAACTTGACACTGGGTATACAAGCTTAGCAATAATTTCATTCAGCGAAAGTAAAAAGTATATAGGGAAATTGTAGCAAACTTATTATTGGGAGTAGCCTTGCAAGACCTGACAATGCATTGTCATTTGTGATAAAGAATTAATCAATAGCGTATAAGAAACGTATTCTGGCCAAAATAGGTAATTTGATACTGCATTACTTTATCACAAACATTTGCTCATGATCTAATAATAAAACCATCTTGAAATTTATGAGAAACGAGTGTGAGATTTCAATTACAGATTTTATTCCATGCCTTATTTTAATTTTGTGTTGGAATGTAATTGTTTTCTGGTTTCCTGAACATTCTAAGTAGTCAAGCAGTGACGTAATATGAATTTCATAATAATCTAGTAGTCTAGAAACTGTTTCTCATTCTCTCTAATAAATAAAGTGTATTAGTGCCCTAATAAAGGCATATAATAAATAAATCAATAAATCTCTGTCCTCTCATTACCTGTACCGATAAGATATTTAAAAAAATGATTCAACAGAAGAATTTCAGGACCGGATTCAAAAATAATCATAAGAAGCAAACAGCGAAAATTAGACTCTACATTCTCGAAGATTTAGAAAAATTAAACTCTGATCAGATTTTAAACTCAAAATTGAGAAAAATTACGGAATTAGACTTTACATAGACGAGGGTTCTCGAAGATCGCGCTTATTGTTGTATAATTGAAGTTGAGCATATAAGCGGGTCACGGAAAGTTGTCGGATCGATATTTGATTAGTTTGAGCACTCTTGCGCGGTTGATTAAATGCAACTTCCAACTCAGATCATATCATAACTCAATTAAACCTTACGTAGTTGCTAGAAGGCTAGATAGAAAGCCACTAACAAGGCAACATCAGTTGTACACAGGAATTGCCGGTTACAATATTGAACAAACCATTCAAATCAAATGAAGTTCGAGACATGTTAAAGGAAAAAGTTTTATTTCAAATTTGAGATCATAATGAAGTACATAATTGATGTATTGATATATTAATTTGATCTTTAGAATGCTGATATCCAAAAAGCCTTGTTCGATCCATAGATGCTCAACCGTCCAATGGATAATAACTTCTATATTATCAGATGATTTCCTTTCACATATTCTTTATTTAGGCTATCAAGTAGCATATCACTCATGTATACAGTATGTGAACTGTAAATCATGTATATGTTATGTAAATTGTATATGACCTGTTCATAAATTTAAATTCCAGCACAGTTTTCATATTGTGAGTTCTCAAGTCACATAGTTCATGAGTTTGTACAGCATAATTACAATATATGGATAAATGAAAAACGCATATCTAAGTGATAACTTCAAAATCTTCAAATCCCATTTAGTGAAAAAGATTTTGAAACTTATGGAAGGAAAATTCGCTCAATTATATTCTACATTTGAGTGGGATAAATCAAGTCTATAAACTTTAAATTCATTGAAAAATTCGTTGTGCTCCTTGTGAAGGTCATATTCATCTAAGAGTGATGAGTACCATATGGTATTAGAGAAAGGAATTGTAAAATGAAACTCATGTACAATAAATTTTTTGATTACTAAATTTTGAAACTTGACTATTTGATTTTCCATTCTCACATTATTTCTAATTTGTAATCAACTTGCCATTCTATTTTACAAGTTAATGTTGCTGCATCAAAGTTTTGTAGAAACCCACATTTTCGAATCTTCAAATCTCCATCATTGCAATCATAGTATTCACGACAATTTTCTCGATACCTCATTTTAAAGTATTGGCCAGGATAACATGTTGGGGGGTAGGTAGAGATGGCATTGTTCCTGGTGTAGCTGTGGAAGTATCCGTTCTCTTCGAAGGTGTAACAGTGGTTACTGTTGTATGAGTTGATGATGTAGGAGATTCAGGGGTGAGAACACATGTAATTGTTGCAAGAAACGTGGTTGTGGTAAATGGGAACTGCTGTTTTGGGCATGGATGTTGGCAATGCAGAAGATGAAGTGGTGGTAGCAGGTACATTTGTTGTCGGAAACGTGCTTGTAGAAGGTGTGGTAATGTAAACTTTATAATGTGAAGATGAGGCTGGAGAGATACTGGTTCGAGTTGATGTTGAAGATGATGCGGTGATTGTTGATGGAGGTCCAGAAAAAGGGTTGAAATACGTTCAACTGGTTTATATGATTGATTCTGGAGGTGAATGAGAAGTAGACGTGTCAGTTCATGTAGTTGGGATTAACGTTGAAGGAGATGGAGTTGCAGAAAATGTAGTTCATTCTGCTATAGAATCTGTTTAAAATGTTGAAGTTTCAAACATAGTTGAATTTGCAGTGGAATCTGTTTCGAATGTTGAGGTTTAAAACGTAGTTGTAATCAGTAGCTAGAATCTGTTTCCAAAGTTGAGGTCTCAATTGTTGTTGAATGATCAGTAGAATCTGTTTCGGAAGTTGAGGTTTCAAGGGTTGTTGAATCTGAAGTAAAGTCTGTTTCTAATGTTGAGCTCCCAATGAATGTTGATGTAATTATTGTTGTTGATGGTAGATGACTTGTGGTAGTGCGATGCGTGGATTTAGATTTCTGTGTAGTTGTGGATATTATTTCTGGTGATGTTGATGACGATGATGATGGTTGTGGCTCTGATGAGGATGATGTCAAGGTTGAAGCTTCCTGTGTACTTGCTGGAATTGCAGTAGTGGTTGGATTAGAAGTTGTTTTCAGTGTTTCTGATGGTGAGGTTACAGATGGACTTGCTGTGGAAGATATGGATATATTGGTTGTAGGGAATGTGGATGAATAATATTCTGCTGTTGTAAACTCTGATGATGATGATGATGATGATGGCAAATCTGTAGATGAAGAAGAATATGATAATGATGATGATGATGATGAGTGTGATGGTGATGATGATGATGATGATGATGTGGCTGATGAAGATGATGATGGTGTTGGAGTGGTTTTTGGTGTAGTTGTTGGGGATACTGGGCTTAAAGTTGAAGACTTAGATGTCGCTATTGATGTTGATGAGATACTAGTGGAGGTGGAGCCACTTGTCTCAGGGGAAGAAGTTGTTTGATTTGATATTGCAGTTGTTTCAGTCGAGATCATAGATGAGGTTGCGTTAGATAAGCTCGTAGTTGGAGATGACGAGGTTGTTGTAGGTGGTTCCAATATGGTGCAGTCTACAAAGAAGAAGAATCTACAAGATTGAGCAATAATATCGAATCTTGCAAACCAATAACATGACCTAATTGTGAGGACCCCATTTTTGCACTGGTAGTATTTCTGGCAGCTTCCAGGGAACCGTTTCTTGTAATTTTCGCCCACTTCACATGTTGGATAGTGAGTATCCTCAACAGAATCATCAAATGTAACACTTCCAGAGTCCACTCGCTCTTCAAACCGATTCGATTGAATGACTTTGGATATGGCTTCAGACATGTTCAGATTTGCTTCAAATCTCTCTAAAGACTGTTCTGGAATGTCCACAGCTTTGATCAGAGACTCATAATCTACTATCTCAGCTCCAGTTTTGTTCTGGTAGGAAGAATTCAATGCTTCTTGAATCCTATCTGCTTGATTACTCACAGAATAGGCATCAGTGGCACAGAAAATCACCAGTATCATGAAGGCAGCAACTGTAAAAGGAATACATCACTTCTTGAAAACCTTGAACATAATATATATGGTTTAAAGTTGAGAAGTTTCTATAAGAATCTTGATGAGGAATCTACTTCTTAAATAGTACGATCCAGTTATCTACTAATCAGTTCAATACAAATATCGATCGGACATTCAAAGTTAATGATCACTCATAAATTCTATGCTATGTATGTAAGAATTTTATTTTATGAACAATTATGATAATTTATTATTATAAATTTATTATATATATATTAACAAACTCATTAATATACTAGAAAAAGTCTGATGATAGAATACACCATTGGAGAGACACGTATTTAGTTAGTGTTCCACTGTATAGTAGTTGAATGTATATTTGGGAATGAGTATATCAGTAAGCAAGTAAGCATCCTAGATGCTTTTCTATCAATAGGACAGAAAGTAGAGTTTTATCATAAGTAACTTCTTGCATCCATTATCAGATGAAGTATTGAATAGTGAAAAACTCAATTTGATTATTGGCCTATTACCATTGCTGATTGTCACCTTGAGAAAGTGACTTGTATAAATTCGTTTGTATTATTTCATTACTATCAGTTTGCAGAATTGCTTAGATTGGAAAAAACAATTATTTAATCCATGATAGACAACGTTTGGATTATCATGTCATTTCTACAACTTAACCACTAGGACGTTGTTATCGTACATATTTATTGACTGAGAAAGAAGGACGATCTTATCATTCCAAATGAAAATATCATTAATAAAGTATTGCACTCCATGGTAACAAATATTATAAAACAAGCTACTAAGAGTTGGAATGTTCAATGGACAATTCAATGTATTTGTATACATAAAGGTGCGTTCAGATATACGCGCCGCGAACATGAGCAATTCACTTTTAAACAGCTGATTATATCTGTATTTTTACAGAAACGGTAGGATACAGATATAAAAAGCTTGGCATCAGCTGATTAAAAGTGTAATGCTCATTGCAAAAGTGTATTGCGTATGTCTGTACGCACCTTGAGAGGTCGAATATCATGAGTTAAAACTATTACCGAACTCACTCCCTTGTTTCATGCTGATCTAATTCATAAAACGATGTATTTGATTCATGTTAAGATCTTAAATAGAGTTGTTTTGCCCACATGTATACGTGTCAACAACTTCAACATCAAATCACATCCAACATCTAACAAACAACCCCTGTATGTTGGACCAACAAATTGGATGGTGAATGGCCTCCTTATAAAAGGCATGAATGCATTTCCATTTCAGATTCAAAAATATTAATCTAGAATTTGCTAGTGTGCAAAAATTTATTCGTTCATTTATTATTTATTCTTGAATTATATATATTGACTAACACATATCTCATTTAAGTGAATCAAATCAAACGAACTAGATTGCTCAGTATTTCCACTCACCCTTTTTATTTATCCATATACGCCTAATTATTCATCCATTCATTTATTCTTTAATATTAGGCCTATATATTAGGCAACACAAATCCTATATAGGTAAATCAAATCAACAAGATCGCACAGTATTTCCACTTACCCGTTTCCATTGTAAGCTTCAGGTTCACCAAACTCTGTTGCAGTTCAATTGATTGACCAAAATAGATTGAGTTTGGTGCACTATCACACTTTTGTACTTAACCTGCGTATCTAACACGTCACATTGTTTTTGTGTAGACAATTTCAAACCGTGAATTACAAACTCACATTTTCAATTGAAAATCGGTTTTCCTTATTCCATACTACAGTAAGAATCCATCCCTAGAAATAAATTTTGGTGATAAACTTGTTTAAATGTGAGAGGAGCAGAGATATCATATCAGCAATAATGAGTGCTTTTGTTTGGTGCATAAAAGTATAGAAGTGCTCGGAATTAACGTATCAAAGTCACTTTTTCACTTGAAATCAATTTTCATTGATTTTTCCAATATTTTCTTATCAATGAATAAGACAGTATTCAACCTACTGTATAAGACAGTATTTCATCATTTTGGTTACGAAACTTCAAGTAGCACTACTATATTAAGTCGATCTCGCCCACAGTGACTTAAGAATATAAGTCAAATCAAATCAAATTCATATTTATAGTACTGTATATAGTTGATAATTTGCAGTAGCCTGTAAATCTGGAGAGACTCGAAAAAAAATTGAATAATCATTGATCAAGGTTTCAAACGTGTAACCAAATACAAAGCACTTGGAAACTTATGCAATTTGAAAAACATCAATACCTTTATCTATTTATACATTGATAGATACAATATCATTCTCAGCTATGAATGATTGAGAAAGGATCAAGAGGGTTAAAGCTCAAACTGTTCCTTTCCTTAATTTGGATAGAAACTGTCCTAAGATTGGTCATTAGCTTTCGACCAATAAAGGCAGAGCTCTACTGCCATTGGCCAAGACAAGACACGCCCAAGTATTCAAAATGTGGTCATGAGAATCGTTAGATCACAACCAATAAAAATGAACTTAGTAACTAACAAAACTTCTTTTTCCATTCGTATATTTTTTAGTATCTCAAATTGTTTTTAATAAACCAGTATTTTCGACAGTATAAAGTCGTTCTCATTTAGTTTTATAAGTACAATACTCTATTGGAATCCTCGTGTCAAGTATGTATCAGCTAGTCGAAATTTGGATCAGGGTTTAGTTTGAATGAGGCTGGATGATGAATTGATTTGAATGAATGAATTGGTGAATGAGATAAAAACGAGCTCCGATTGTATGCTAAGTGCACTAAAACCATGTTTAGGTGGTTTAGTTGATTCTTGATGAAAGAAAATCGTTATTCATCATAGTCAGTTAAAGTAAGAAATGTGAACAGGAGCTGGTGAAAATACTTGAAAAAATCCTGAATTCAAGCTTACATAAAATTCTCACAACAATTTTCCTTCTTGGAAAATAATACTCTTGTTAGTGAAGCTAGAATCTCCTCAATATCAACACTTATTTTGATGATACAATAGAACTTACACAGAACTTTGCTATGAAGAATTGAAATTACTCAAGGCTATTAATGTTCTACCCAAAAATAGCGTTGATAGTGATTTTCTTCAAGAAGCACAGAATAGATTTCTTGTGATGTGGATTTTTGGTATGAGGTATAGAACGAAAATATCACAATAAGCTCACGCTTTTTAATAATTCCGTTTATTTTTCTGATATTCATGAACTAGTTCAATACAAGTCTCACGTTCCTATCGAACAGTCAACATCCCAGAATATTTTACAGGCTAGTGTTTTCGCATCAAAGTTATAAAAAGTATTACAAATCCAAATTTCTAAACTACCATTTCTACAAAAGTAGAACTTCTGACAATCATTTGGAAATCTTTTTTTGTAGTACTGTCCAGGAGAGCATCTAGGGTCGTAGGGGAACGGCGTTGTACTCGGATAAGATGTGGGACTAACAGTCTCCTTTGTTGTCACACTGATTGTAGTGGGAGAGGATGTTGAGAGAGAAGAATTGCTGGTTGAAATATGTGAATCAGTTGTGAAAAATGTTGTTCTAGTGATGGGAGCACCTGTTGAAGTTTTCACCGTAGAGGGAATAGTTTGACTTGATGATGTTGAAACGGTGGAGTGAGACGTGGGAGTTTGTGGGGCAGTTGATGTCGAAGTACTTGCCATGATTGTTGTTGATCTTGTTGTTGTTGTGGTAGGATGAGTAGTAGTAGAGGTGAATGGAATCTCAGTTGATGTTGGAGAAGATGAAATGATGGGATATGTTGTTGATCTGAGTGTAGAAGATATTGATGTCAATGGAGAACCTGATGTTATTTTGGATGTAGTTGTTGAGACTGGAGAAGTTGATGTTTCTGGTGTTATAGATGCAAAACTAGTGGACCGATTAGTTGAAGTAGTTTGATTTGATATTGTTGAAGTTTGTGTTGGAGATGATGTTGTTGTATCACTAGTTGAAGAGGTTGTTGCAGGTGGCTCTGTTATGGTACAGTCTACAAAATAATAGAATCGACAACATTGTTCAATTACATCGAAGTTTGTGAGCCAGTAACACGACATTGTGACAAGGGTCCCATCATCGCACTCGTAATATTTCTGACAGCTTCCAGGATATCTGATTTTGTATTTTTGACCAAGTCCGCATGGAGGAGTATTGTCACTGTTTACTTGACCATTCAATACATTACCCATGCGGTTCACGACTAGCGACTCAGATATCCTTGGTCCATTAATTTCATTTTTCTGTGTGTTCACCAAGACCTGTGAGGAGCCGTGAGTTTTTAGAAGAGTACTATCATATTGGATTTTTTGAGCGTGATGCTTATTGTAGGAAGATTGTGATGACAATTTAATCGCCTGACTTCCCAGAGAATTGGCATTAGAGACTGAGAAAATCACCAGTAAGTAGACACCAACTGAAAAAATAATTACAAGATCCAAAATTATATTTAGTTAGGTAATAGTGACTAAGAAAAGTATTAATAAAAGATAGAAAAAAAATATTGTTGACCGAGCGAAGTGAGGTCTAAGATTCAAGTCGACGGTTTGGCATTTCTCTTAATGTTTAAATGTTTGAATGTTTAAATGTTTGTATGTTGCGCATTTACAGCGAAACGCGGTAATAGATTCTCATGAAATTTGACAGCTATGTTCCTTTTTTAATTGCGCGTCGACGTATATAAAAGGTTTTTGGAAATTTTGCATTTCAAGGATAATATAAAAGGAAAAAGGAGCCTCCTCCATACGCCAATATTAGAGTAAAAATCTGGTGTGGCGCACTCACACAACTTTCCTTGCCGTTATGAAAATTGATCACCTGACGCTAGTGTTCCCGCGCATCTCAAGTCTACTATTCAGATTTGAGCCAGCTGGTGACAGGCACTACCTCCGTAAACAAAGCCGTACACAGCACAGGTAGGGCTCCTATACCAATAGAAACACTAGCTGATATAGATCAGCTGAAATCAACCAATTTTTAGTGGTTTAGGAGCCCTACCTGTGCTGACTTCACACGAATGCACTATGGCTTTGTTTACGGAGGTAGTGTGACAGGGCAATAACGCTGGAGACACACATGAGGTCTGCTATCTCTTCATAGTGAATCATTTAATAGAATCAACAATAATTTGCAATTGAATAATAACATTTTCTCGAATTTAAAGCTTATTCTCAATTTTAGGTGAAAATGTTACTGAACATTAATTGTAGAGATTTTCATGCTCAATCTACTTCACTTGATTTTTTTTGTTTCAATTTTGTATCTGAAGCCTGATAATTGGGAATCTATCTGCATTGACGGGGCGGAGCTCCTGAAATTTCTACAGATATGGGACTTGTGGAAGTTGATAGAGCTTATTGATGACTATTTTAGGTATGAATTTGATCAAAATCGTTGGAGCCGTTTTCGAGAAAATCACGAAAAACCCTGTTTTTGACAACATTTTCGCCATTTTAGCCGCCATCTTGAATTGCATGTGATCGAAATTGTTCGTGTCGGATCCTTATAGTGTAAGGACCTTAAGTTCCAAATTTCAAGTCATTCTGTTAATTGGGAGATGAGATATCGTGTACACAGACGCACATACATTCATTCACACACACACACACACACCACACACACACACACACACACCACACACACACACCACACACACACACACACACACACACATATACAGACCAATACCCAAAAACCAGTTTTTTTAACTCAGGGGACCTTGAAACGTATAGAAATTTAGAAATTGGGGTACCTTATTTTTTTCGGAAAGCAATACTTTCCTTACCTATGGTAATAGGGCAAGGAAAGTAAAAATCAGACTATAGAATTATTCATCATAAATCAGCTGACAATTGATTACACAGATGTGTGGAGAAGCCAGTCTATTGCTGTGTTTCCATAAGGTCTATAGTTTCAATCAGGTACTTGTGGATGAGAATACTGCGTGAGGTCTACTGTTCACAGAACTACTAGTAACATAAAATTGAAACTATAAATTCCATTTTCCTGTACAAAATCGGTGAATTCCTGCTTGAGTTCAATGTTCAATTGATTAGGAGTAGTAATTCGATAAGTATGTGGAAATGTTACTGAATTCTTACAATAGGATGTTCAGGTTGTTCGAAAATCAAAATAGTACAAGATCACATGAAAAAAGTTAAAATCGTACAATCCTCAAACTTCAAATTGGAATGTTTACAGATCCATGTCCAACTCAAGCTACTGCATTGATATGAGTTTCGAGATTGGTAATACAAAATATCGTTTCTTAGAAGGCTCAGATATCCAAGTTCAATGTGTTGAAATAATAGTATGTTAGTAGTTTCGGACACTGAAAACATACAGAAGGGAAACTCGACTGGAATCATCATATTCTAGACCCGCCATATTGAAGGAAATTAGATTTAGACTGTGCTACTTGGAGTGGCAATTCACTAGCTTCTTCGGTCTGGAGTTATCAGCTGTTCAGCTTTGTTGCCTTGTCAAAGTACTGAAGCTTGTATCAGATTGATGAGTTTTATCATAGCCACCTCTAATACAAGGCCCTGGCCTACGATATTGCAAGGTCGCAGTGTAGGGCTAGAATCTAATACATGATTAGCGGAAAAGATCAGCTGGTATTTTTAAAATAATGTTTTAGATTGTAGGCCTACGCTGCGACGTTGCAATATCGTAGGCCAGGGCCTTGTATTAGAGGTGGCTTTGGTTTTATCAATCACTAAATAATGAATTGTAATCATGAATCCTCACGATTATTGTTTATGTATTGTATTAATTCAAATTGATTAAATTTATGTGACCTCATAGTATTTTAAGTGTGATTCAGTTCAATTGTGATTTAAAATCGATGTTAAATTTCATCTTCTTCAAGAGTCAAGATGGCGTCTTGGTGCACTGTGAAATACATTTTCTAGGTAGGAAGTTTCTTTCCTGTAATCTATGTATTATGTGTTCTTGAGCAAGCTTTTCAAGTCTCACTTGAGATAGAATAAAGAAAGGTAAATTAGATTCAGGTTTAGCTCAACAAAATATGATGTAAAGATTTGAAATAAATATGGGCTCAGTATTAAATATTAAATATTGTGGGAAAAGTTGCAATAATTGAATAAAGATAAATTTATTACCAAAAAAATTCATAAAAAATACTGATTGCATTAAAATTGGAAATAAATCAAATCATATGTGAAATTATAAATGAGATGTTTTTCTCTGTTTTAGTGAGAAATTTTCCAAAGTGGATATAGTACATTTTGGAATTAAGCTTCTCATTTTTTCCATCAAATTTAGGATTATGTAATTTCGGAATCATTAATCAACGCTGTCCTTTTCTAATCTATAATCTCATCAGATGCAATGCATCTGCAATCTATGATTCTCTTAATTGAGTGATAATTGAGATCTGACTCACCTTTTCCCATTCTCCGGGGTATTTACTATTTACTCCCTCAATAAATAAGGTAACCAAACTCCGTTGCGAGTCTAACTGATTGGCTGATATGATATTCAAGTACTTGATGCAAAATCAATTATAAGTCACACTTGCCTATCAAATCACATTGTTCTCGAGTGAACTAAATCACTTCAAAATGTGAATTACACAAATTCATATTCTTGAATAACCGAACAAGTTTTCCTTGTTCCATTGCCAAGAATCCATTCAAGACGCGAAGATATCATATCAGCCAAATTGAGTGCACTTGCTGCATCCAAGTAGTGCTTGAAATCGATGTATCAAAGTCTTCCATTTGACAGCAACTTACGTCCATAAGTTGTCTCAACACTCTTGATACAGTTATTGAAATAATAATTATCGTCAATTAAAATTCATCACAATCTCATATTAAATTGCATTTGATTCCAAGTCCCAATACTAGTAGTTCTGTGAACAGTAGACCTCGCGCAGTTTTCCCATTCACAAGTATCTCATGTAACCTGTTTGAAATGTTAACAAACTCGGTTCACGTTTGAATTTGTATTCCATATGATATAATTCATCCAGTTCCGTGATAACCTTTCCATCTGATTAATTTTTTTACAATCAAAGATATTATAACTTATTCAGCATTATTTAGTTCATTTGATTATTTTTAATCACCTATTAAATTAGTTTTTTCAAATGTGAGAATATTGATACTGATAAGCACGCATAATAATACCTTGACTGCAAAACAAAATATTGAACAAAGACCTTGAGATGCATACCTCCAAGGTATCTAGATACCTTGGATACCTCTTCAAGGTCTTTGATTGAAACTATAGAAATACTAAAGAAATACGTTTTTCTATAGAAAAACTATAGAAACCTCATAGAAATAGACACGGCTTCTCCAGACATCTGTGTAATCCACTTGTCAGCTGATTGATTATGAATAATTCTATAGTCTGATTAATCCTATTTTCAGAGTAGATGATATATAGTGATATCGGAGTATGGAGGAATTCCTTTTCTTTTCATATTATCATTGAAATGCA
Source organism: Nilaparvata lugens (assembly GCF_014356525.2). Lineage (NCBI taxonomy): Eukaryota > Metazoa > Arthropoda > Insecta > Hemiptera > Delphacidae > Nilaparvata > Nilaparvata lugens. The sequence continues at coordinate 57,224,916 of NC_052508.1, read as the reverse complement.
AAATTTCAAAAAAACCTTGTGTATACATCGACGCACAGTTGAAAAAGGAAAATTCCTGCCATATCTCATTGAATTCTATGTACGCGTTTGGCCGTAATTGCGTTACATACATACATTCAAAATAAAATCAGAGTTAAAACATAGACCTTACTGCGTTTGGTCAACGAGTAAGTGAGGTAACTTATCAGATGGATTGTTTCTCACTTATATACTCATGACTTACAAGTAGGGGTTGGAATTGGAATTCAGTTTATCACGTCAATTATTTTGTTGACTAATAGTACAGACTGCTTTCGGAATTTCCTACGGTTGAAAATTGTTCCAACCAATTTTAGAATCATAATTTGAATGTAAGTTACGGAAGCCTCAGCTGACGTCTTTCACTATCTCTATGGAGACAGCTAAGATTATGATGTTGATTAAATAAACAATCATTCTTTGTCTGAGTTTGAATGAGACGTTTTATTCCTTAAAATCCATGCAGAAGCAAGCCTTGTAAAACAATCGATTGTAGTAAGATACTTCAGTTTATTGTAATAGAAAATGTCAACTTGAATTATTTCTGCTGGTCTTGCGGGAGTAGGTGTGACCATCTGAGGCGTCTTGTAAGGCTTTCTGTCATATTTTGCTATATTGCATGCTGCACACTTTCCCAGCACATTTCTTATTGTTTTGGCCATATTCAGCCAATAATACTGCCGTTTCAGGTGTTGCAACGTTTCCTTTTCCCCTCTATGGTTGGTCCTTCCAATGTGATATTGTTCTACAACTTCTTGTTGCTCTCTTCTATCTTCAACTGTTTTAACTTGTCTATCACAAATTATCAAGTGTATTTTTGAGTCCCAGCATTCATCTTTATGAAAGCTCTTAATTTTATCAATAAAATCTTTTTCCTTGGAAAATATAAAATAAACTTTCCCCCTTACCATCAACTGCTTTATTGTATGTTTCAGTTCATCATCTGTCGCCTGAGGGCCAATTGTAATTGTATAAGTATGAATTGGGCCATAACGATGGGTAGTTTTTGTTATACCTCCAAAGTTTTGTCTTTCAAGAATTATTTGATTACGTTTATCATTTATAATGCAATTTTCCATCACTTCCAAATTAATTTGCTTCACTTGTAGAGGATTTATATTCCGAGATAAACAATCAGCAACTACATTATCTACTCCTTTAATGTGTTGAATTTTGAATGAGTAAACAGCCAATTTTTCTTTCCACTTGGCTATCCTGGCGGATGTTTCTTTCAGCTTATTCATCCATAAAAGTGGCATGTGATCTGTTCTTAGCACAAATTCATTTCCGTAAAGGTATGGTCTAAAATTTTCAACACACCATACAATAGCAAGAAATTCCCTTTCAATTGTACTATAACGCCTCTCGGCCGGAGTAAGTTTCCTGCTTGCAAAAGCAACCGGTTTCTCATTTTGGGATAGTACACCTCCTATTGCTTCCCCACTAGCATCTGTTGTTAATGTAAAGGGTTGTTGAAGATCTGGAAACTGAAGTATAGGCGTTGAACAAATTGCTTCTTTACACTTTTCAACTGCTTGGATAACATCTGATGATATGTGGAACTTCACACCTCTTTTTAATAAGTTTGTTAATGGTTCAGTCATCTGTGCAAATTTGTGAATGAATTTTCTATAATAGCCGACCATGCCTAAAAATGTTTTTATCTCTTTCAAATTCTTTGGAATTGGAATGTCTTTTATTGCACTAATTTTCTGGCTGTCAGGACGAACTCCACTTTCCGAAATCACATGACCCATGAATTTCACTTCAGATTGACACAAGTTAGTTTTTTCCTTTGACAGCTTAAGGCCAAACTTCCTTATTCTTTCAAATAACTGTGTGAGATGTGCTTTATGATCTTCGAGATTCTTGCTGAACAAAATGATATCATCCATGTAGATTTGTATTGCTTCTTCATTTATGTCTTCTAAAAACTCATCCATCAGCCTTTGAAACGTTGGTACTGCGTTTTTCAACCCAAAAGGCATCCTTGTAAATTCATAATGTCCTCTCTCAAAGCTAAATGCTGTCTTCTCCATGTCCCTTGGATTCATTCTTATTTGATGGTATCCCGACTTTAGATCCAGAGTGCTGAAAACTTTAGCTCCGTGCATTCTGTCAATCATATCCTCTAGCCTTGGAAGGGGATATCTCTCCAACTCTGTTTGATCATTTAAAACTCTGAAATCTACAACCACCCTATGTTTTGGCGGTTCTCCAGGGGAAGACTTTTTTGGTACAACCCATAATGAATTACAAAATGGAGAGATAGACTTTTTTATAATGCCCTGTTCTAGCATATCCTTAATGTGTTCTCTAATGATTTTTTTCATTGCATGTGGATACCTTCTGGCTTTTATAAATATTGGTTTTGATGACTTTAATTGAATTGAGTGCTGAACTCTCCCTGTTGTTGTCAGACTCTCTCCTTCATTATATAAAGTGTCCTTATACTTTTCCAGCATATAGAATGCTAATTTTTCTTTTTCCTTGTCTATAAATTGTTCATTACAATTTCCTCTCACAATGGAACCCATTAGTAAATGTTTTTCTTTAGCAATTGAATTTTTCGATTTATAATTTCTATCCCCCAACTTGATTATCCATTGACCATTTATATTGATAGGAGCAGCTCCAAGATCTCTCATCATATCACAACCAATTATCACATCATATTTGTTGTTCATTATTTCTGTTGATACATGAACTCTCATAATTTTTTTAAAACCAATCAATCCAAACAGATTTAAATCTACTTCCCCTTTTAAAGCTTTTCTTCCTGTCAAAGTTAACATTTCACAAGAACACCCTTCTATTTTCAAACTATGATCAATTTTTATTAATGCTTCTTCCGAAATTATTGTACTGTCCGATCCTGTATCATACAAGCAATAAACATCCCAACTCTTCACATAAAATATAGGTAGCTCTCCTTTTTTGCAATCCACTTTTTGTTCCTTGCTACCTATATTCCTCATCCGAAATCCTCAATCTTTATTCCTACCTTTCTTTGTCGATAATTTGGTTGATTTATTTTCCTTCAATTCAGGCCAGTCTTTTTCATTTTTCTCTCGATATTGACTTTTATAACGGTAACAGCTATTTTCACTATCTGAGGAGTGAGTTGAACTCTCTCCATCAGAACTACCTTCCAAATTTTTTTTGCGATTTTCCTTCCTCCTCAAAGCATTGACTTCTCTTCTTCCAAAATTCTTTTTTGGGGTAACTTCCTTTCTATAAATGTAAGGACATTCTCTGGCAAAATGCCCTTCTTCCCTACACTCCCAACACTCGTTTCGTGCTAATTTCCCTTCTCTTTCCTTTCTATTTCCTTTCCCATTAGTAACCAATCCCTTTACATCAGTTCTCCATTTCTGGTTCGATCTGTTACCATAAACAGGAGAGGTTCTACTATTAAGTGAATATCTTCTCTTATTCTCAACCACTCTCCAATTTGAGTGTCTATGACTAGCTTCTTTCCAATAAGACTCCTCATCTTTGACAATTTGAATAGTCTCTTCTAAAGACTGAGGTTTTGCAATTTTCACACTCGTACATACTCGCTCCGAAGCTGCTCTTAACAAAACTTCCATTGATAACTCTTCATAGATTTTATTTCTCCATACCCCTTCCTCTTTAGTATTACACGAATCTAAAACTTTCGATTTCAATTCTTTAACCAATTGCGATAACCGATTGGCAAAACTACCAATTGACTCTCCCAAATCACGATTCAATTCCAACACTCTCATTGCCATTGCAGAGACTGATTTCCTTGCACCTGCATAACGTTCTTTAAGGGCTTTTTTAACATTCTCCCAAGATGAACTGAACGATACACCCAAATCAACCATAATTGATGTACTTATTCTAGACAAGAAAAACGAATGCAGTTTTGTAGTTGTTAATTCATCAAAATTGCTGTCAATAATTTGAGAATGGATGGCATCCATTCTCTCCAAGAATAGACTAAGTTCTTTTACCTCTCCTTGGAACTCCTGAATTGATCCGATCAAATTCATGAGACATTTCACGTCCATAAGTGGTGGTTCTTTCCTGGTAATTTCAATATTTGATGCAATTTCCTTTTTCCTCCTTGGCATTTTCAAAATCTATCCGAAAATTCCTATTAACTTCAACTAAAAATACTAGATAATATTTTGGTTTCGGCACCAGTTAAGTAGATAGGAATAAAACGTCTTATTCAAACTCAGACAAAGAATGATTGTTTATTTAATCAACATCATAATCTTAGCTGTCTCCATAGAGATAGTGAAAGACGTCAGCTGAGGCTTCCGTAACTACCCCCCTCCAGTCTTTACTATCTCTAAGGAGACAGCTAAGATTATGATGTTGATTAAATAAACAATCATTCTTTGTCTGAGTTTGAATGAGACGTTTTATTCCTATCTACTTAACTTGTATAATATTTTCAATTGATTGGAGTCAAGAATCTATGGGTGGGTATAATTTCCAGGCCTCAGTAATAACCAAAATCTTGCCACATTTTTGGAGATGATGTTTCGTGAGAAACTCCCTCAAATCGGGAGTTACCAACAACCCTTCTACGTCACTCGGATGATCCCAAAGATTAATTAGATTTTGTCTTAATCCTCAGTCAAAGCCTCTCGTCATGGTGAGCGTCGGCCGTGAAACGCTATTCATGTTACACTCAAAGTAGGGAATTATCAAACATTTTGGCTATCGCATTAGAACAGGCCAGTAGGCTCGAGTGACTACGTAACCCATTACGTCACCAACCTACATATTCTGTTTTCGAAGAATCTGAATGAATGAACGCTTTGAAATTGTATGCTATCAAGGAATATAATAATAATATCGAGTAACCTGGCTGGCTCAGGTCTGGTGTCAGAATTTTCAGGCCGCAACTGATCAATTTCAGGGCCTTTGACATGACCTAACTATTGCTTTTTAGGCAGCCGGGACTGACGAACCAACGTGTCCATCCGAAGCACGGGAGTGGCCCGAGAAAAATATTTCGTTAAGGCCGGAATTTGAACCCGGGCCTCTGAATTATAAAGCCAGCATCTAATCCATTCGACTACGGCATCTCCAACAATGAGTAGCTCATTGGCTTCAATAATCATACAAATTTTCCAATTGCAATTTATGAATAGTGATATGGAGTATTCCATGGATGGAAAATAGAAAGTTTCATGGAAGATGCACTGTAATCTGATTTAATTTTTCAGTTGCTCACTATAATACGACTAATGTCGTGTTGCCTCTGAACTTCAATATCAAGTTATTGTAAGTTAATGATTAATAAGTTATTCAACATTAATAATATCCACATAGTCTCTGATAGTGTAGTATCATTTTTCATTGTACCATATTAAGCTGGTGATGACAATATTACTGTTCTTGTTGTCGGGTCATAGATTGAATATCTCTTTCGAAAGATTAAAAAATACCACTGTCTTTCCCTCGTTAATACTCGCCTATCCTGTTTTTGAAAAAAATAATTTAATAATGTTGAATAGGAATTATGTGTTATTTCCTTTCAATTTAATAATTTAATATTATGATCTAATGTAGTATGATGTGACTTACATCAGTACTCACATGTTTTGAAGATTCCAGACGCCAAATAGAGGATTAGAAAATATATATTTGGATTTCAGACGAACTTGTTGAGTTATAAAAGCAAATTTAAGTTGTGAGTATGCTCCATTCAAGTCAATTTTTCTTTCGGCGTGATTTTGCATATCCATACTTTTTCACTATTACAATTAAACTAGAATTTGAAAAACACTTATGGAGTGAAAATTCATAACTTACATTGGTAGTGACGATCGTTTCGACCAGTTGCTGGTCATCATCAGACTGTACAGTCTGAAACAATCAACAAACCAGGATAAAGTGAACAAAGCATATATTGAATTAATAAAAGCAAACTAGAAAAATTGAGCTAGAAATAGACGAAACGATCGTCACTACCAATGTAAGTGCATTTTCACTCCATAAGTGTTTTTCAAATTCTAGTTCAATTTTTCTAGTTTGCTTTTATTAATTAAATATATGCTTTGTTAACTTTATCCTGGATTGTTGATAACATTATAGATTCAGTGGTCGTTGAAGTTACAACTTATGCGCTTTCTAATTGCGTTGTTCACTTGGAACCGAATATATGTTCAAAATTGCTTACTGATAGGACCAGAGCCACTCTAAACCTGTAAGTCCACTCATCTCAATACATAAATACATAAATTTCTCCCATCATCACCTGTAAGTCCACTCATCTCAATACATAAATACATAAATTTCTCCCATCATCCGTCTCATTACCCACGCACAAGCCTAGAGGTGATGTAGGCAGCTCTCTTAGCGGAAAAACTTGTCTCTGACATGAGACAGTATAACTTAGTCATTAATAATGACTTACTCGTACATTGAATAAGTATAGTGACAATCTGTTTTTTTTAATAATACATGGAATTATTGTACTTTTGATGATGGACTTCAGAAATAATAAATTAGAATACGGAATTATAATTTCGGTTCAAACCATTGAACAGTACAGAGTTGTTTTATCAATGGATTTGCCTAAAACCTCTCAGCTATAATAGTGCATCAGAAATATTGATTGAAATATCTTGTATATCATTTTTCCAGACTATCTCCATGAAATAAACCTTTTTTTCCTTTAAAAAAGAATGATCGCTAATGATGGTTGAATCTAAATCATCACACTAGATAATGTAGGCTACTACATGATATCAATAAATTGTAATCAAAAACAGATATTGAACATAAATAATTTGATCAAGTACCAAGTGATCAGATAGTAAATTTTGCGCCGTTTCTTTAAAGTATTAAGAGTATGATAAGTTTTTTGATAGTAATTTTGCGTGATTTCTGAAAAGTATTTAGAGTATAGTAAGTTTTTGGTGAAATTATCCTTATTACTGTCGAAAAATTGCTGTTGGAGTAGACCCTCATCTATGACAAGAATTGAGTTTAAATTTAATGAGATAACTGTATAAACTTTTCAAGCTCAATCATTCTAGTATCGAAACACTTCATAAAACATGAGCACACACCTATAAATAGAAAAATGACTTTGAATTCTTGAAATGGATAGACAGTTTGAAGTGGAACAGCCTTCAGATTGTAGGTGTTGGCAATGGTTCCTCATCAACATTCGGAATGAAAAAAAAGACCATTGATAAATTAAATAAAAGTTTTATTCTTGGTGAGACTGCATCATTAATCGAAATCAGATTTCATTGATAAGTGACTTACTTCCTACATATACAACATAAATATTGAGAATATTGAGACGTAGGCTATCACGAAGGATTTTCTCAAGCTGCGTACAGACTTATGCGCCAAGAGCATTTTTTGATTTCCCATTTCACATTGATTTAATGAGCTGAAGTTAAGCGTATATGTAACTTCCTGTTTTGGCACAAATATAGTTATAATCAGCTGATGAAAAGCGAAATGCGCGTATTCGTGGCGCAAATGTCTGTATGCAGCTCAATTCCTTGCCTGATGATTGAGTACAAAGGGAAATAATTTTTGTTATGGGTAAAACACTATACAGTATATTATGAACTTGTTTGAAATAAGAAACAATTTTTCTTGAACAAGAAATAAACAAAGCATAGACTGTAGAACGTTTAATTTACATCAATCATGAGTATTGAATATTCAAGGTTCAAGTATCTTAGTAACAACTGCAAAATTCATCCACGGATTATTTGTTATTTCGATTTTATGAAGATTTCATTGTGATGAATTATGTTCGAGTCTATACTATATTGAAGCGGCATATCAACATAATATTCACAATTGAAGAAGGAAAAAAATCAGCTACCACAGTTGGCTATTCCAAAATAGTACCAATAAAGAGCATGAATAGTCTTATTTTCACTCCATTACAACTCTTGTGTTCATCAAATTCGATTGAATTCACGTTATTCACTCAAGACAGAGAGTATTTATTGACACTAACAATAGGCAAACAATACCTGTTCATAGAAAATTGTTCAAATTAAAGTAATTTCCTTTTCGAGTCATCACAATCAACATATATATGGTGATTTATTGACACTAACAATAGGGAAACAATACCTGCTCATAAAAATGGTCAAGTTAGAGTAATTCCCTTCTCGAGTCATCACAATCAACATATATGGTGAATCTACATGTCTGAGAGATTGAGTCGAAGCTCATGAAAATGGAACAACTCTGAACGGTCAACACACCGTTCTCACAGTCATAGTACTTTTTACAGTCGCTGGGGTATCTTGACTTGTAATACATTCCGATTCCGCAAATGGGTCCAGAGGGTGTGGTGGAACTGGTTGGAGTGGTCAGTCTGGTTGTTGGGGAGGTGTCTTGAGTTGGTGTGGTGTTTGGAGTTGTTGTTGTTGTTGGTGGTGGTGGAGGCAATGTGATTGGATCAGAATCTCTGCAATCTACCAGCCAATAAAATCGACATTGCTCGAGTTTTTTGTCGAAGTTTCTCAAGTAATAGCAAGATAGCAGTGTAATGGAGCCATTGTTACATTCATAATATTTGTTGCAGAATATCGGATGACGCTTCTTGTAGAACTGTCCAACAGTACAAACAGGGCTGGTAGTTGATGTTGGAACAATTTCTGTTGTAATAGGAGTTGTAGTTGTAGTAGTAGTAGTAGTAGTGGTTGGAACATATTCTGGAGTTGTGATTGGGTCACTGGCGTTGCAATCAACCAGCCACACAAGAAGACACATCTGTGTAATTGCATCATAATTTTGTAAGAATGGACAAGATTCCAATGTAATATTTCCATTCTTACACTCATAAAATCGATCACAGTACTTAGGATGACGTCGTCTGTAGAATTGTCCTGGTCTACAAGATGATGTTGGCGTTGATGCATCAGTCGTGATAAGTTCTGTTGTAGTAGTTGTAACTGGGAGATCAGTAGTAGTTGTATTTGGGAGTTCAGTTGTAACTGGTAAAGGGATTGTTTCACAAACAACATACCAATAGAATCTGCATAATTTAGCCACATAATCAAACCTATAAAAAGAAGCGCATGTCTCAACTGTTAATTCACCATCTTCGCATTTATAATATTTCTGGCAGTCATATGGGAAGTGGCTCAAAAAGTTGTGTCCCTTCTTACAGGATGGTACTTCTGCATCAATCCTCTGTTGCGTTTCAAAACTGATCGGTCTGAGAATAGATTCAATGATTGCTGCTCTACTTTCACTTGATAACTGTGGTGGATAATTCTCCAAGGTATTCCTTTCCCTGAAAGGCAACATCACCTTTCTGTCCTCATGATTCCTTAACGCATCATAATCTTCCAAATCATCAATGTCAAATTCGGAGGAGCTTCCCAAGTACAGCCCATCTTCCTCTGGTTTTGCACAGGTTACTAAATAGAACAAAGCACATTTTCTTGTGACACTATCGAATAATAGTACACTGGCACATGTCATGTTATATACTACTCCATACTCACAATGGAAATATTTCTTACAGTTTCTAGGGTCTGGATAGTTGGTGTTCTCAGTAGGTCCACAAAGCAATGGCTTTTCAGTTGTGGTTGTAGTTGTCGTGGAGGTGGTTACTGTTGTGGGTGGAGCAGTTGTGGGACTCCAATCACACTCAACAAACCAGTAGACTCTACATTTCTCATACTCCTCATCAAAATAGAAAAAAATAAAACATTCTTCCACAGTCAGTTTGCCATCACTACACTTGTAATATTTGTTACAAGTTCCAGGGTATTTCACCTTGAAATTCTTTCCCTTTCTACAGGTGGGCTTATCATCAGCTTTTGTTGTTGGAGATTCAACTGTGGTGCTTGTAATTACTGATGTAGTAATGGGGATCGATGTGGTAGTGGTAGTAGTAGTAGTTAGAGTAGTAGTAGTAGTTGGAGTAGAAGTAGGTGGTGTGCTAGTGTCAGTTGACACTGTTGGCTCTTCTGGCTCATAACATACTGCTGTTATCAAAAATGTACAAGACTTGGAAACTACATCAAAATTTCTGAATAGGCCACATGATTTCAACTGTATTGTCCCATTATTACACTCATAATAGAGATTACAATTGTCTGGGAAAGGTTCTTTGAAGTACTGACCAGGCATACAAGATGGTTGTTTGTTAATATCGTCTACTTCCAAAAGTTTTCTACTCTGGGGGAAAGTTGAATCGCCAACTTTCTCCACTGAATCATACTCAATATCATCCAGCTGTGGAATCTCTCCAGTCGATGAGACTTCTCTCAAGAGAACTTCGCTAGTTTGACATATGGCAATATAGAAAATAGCACATTTCCTTGTGGGACCATCAAATAGAAAAGGTACAGCACACTCTTTCAGGGTTACAACACCAAAGCTGCATTCATAATATTTGCGACAGTTTGTAAAGTCAGGGTAGTTGAATTGCTCATTTGATTCACACTTGACTGGCTTCTGAGTGGTGGGCCCTGCCGGTGTTGTACTGGTTGATGTAGTTGGCACTGTTGTAATCTCCATTATACTGCAATCTACTTGGTAATATGGTCTGCAACTTTCAGTAATTACATCAAAATTATACCACCAAAAACAAGTTTCAACAGATAATTCACCATTAACACATTGATAATACTTGTGACAGTCTTTGGGATATCGCTTCACATAGTTGTCTCCTTTAGCACAGATGGGATTAGCTGTTGAGGGATCCACTTTCTCTGTGGTGGTTGTTGATGTTGTTGTTGTTGTGGTGGTGGTAGTACTGGTAGTAGTGGTGTCTGGGCGAGCAGTGGTTGTTGGTTTAGTTGTTGTTGTTGTTTGAGGAAGATTGGTTGTTGTTGTTGTAACAGAGTCAATGCTGCAGTCCACGAAGAAAAAGAGACGACATTCCTCTCGAATTGCATCAAATTTTAGTGGGAATATGCACCTTCTGACAGTGAGAGAGCCATTATAACAGAAGTAGTACTTTGAGCAATCTCCTGGGTACCTGATCTTGTAGTACTGTCCCAGAGAGCAGCGTGGCTCGATAGATGGAGTGGTTGATGGTTTTGAGGTTGTTTTTGTTGTAGGAGTGGTTGTTGTCAGACTTGTAGTTGAGCTTGTTGTACTTGGTGTTGTTGTAGACTTTTCTGTTGTCGAAGTTGATGTTGTTGTAGTCGAAGTTGTTGTTGTTGGACTTGATGTTGTTGTAGTCGAAGTTGTTGTTGGACTTGATGTTGTTGTAGTCGAAGTTGTTGTTGGACTTGATGTTGTTGTTGTTGTTGGACTTGATGCTGTTGATGAAGTCGACGTTGTTGTTGCAGGACGTGTGGTTGTTGTACCAATCGAAATTGTTGAATTTGGAGAAGATGTCACATTAGAAGAAAGAGTTGTTGAAATGGACATTGTTGTGAGAGGGGTGGTACTTGAAGGTACACTAATTGAAGTTGTTGTAGGGTCAATCAGACTACAGTCAACATACCAATAGAATCTACACGAATGAGTTATCACATCGAAATTCCGTGTAGGATAACACTTTTCAACTGTGAGTGTGCCATTATTACACTGGTAATACATATTGCATGAGCCAGGGTATCTGATCTTGTAGAACTGGCCAATCTTACAGGACGGTTCTACATCAGTACTCTCGCCTTTTCTGAAAACATATTCAACTTCTTCATTTTCTGAATCCAATCTTGATTGTATATGTTTGAAAGATTTTTTCTTGGAGACAAATGCCTGCAATGCTTGTCCAGCTCCATGTAGCTCTCCGCTTGAACTATTCATTTTCTCAATTTCTCCATGTTGTGTATCTTCATCAGCAGTTGAGAGTATCAAAAGTGTAGAAATAGTGTAGAATACAACGCCAAGAACTGTGAAAAAATGAAGCCATTAGGTTTGAATGAATACTATTCTCATTCATATTTTCAATGAACCATGACTAATACTAACTAAATTCGTATTGCTAAACATTTTCAAACCATATTATTTTGAGGTTTGTGAACTACAAGCGTGAAATAAACTATACACGAATCCATGAATGGGCTAAATTATTCTATCTCCTACGTGCTATAATGAATATCTAGTTTCACGTTCTAAATCTAATTATACATTGAGAAGCTAGTGTGTTGAAGGTTGGAATGTTGTAAGTTTGCGTTTTTATAGCTATCGGAATAATATGAATGGGGTGAGGATTTCATATTTCCTGTATATATTTAACCAAAAACGTCAACTTAACTTGAACCCAAACTGAAATTTGTCTAATACCCTTCAGTAGTTTGCAATGATGTCAGAATAAAAAATATGAATTATTCTGAGATTTCTCTCATGGATATTGTATAATGACATACCTATTTTAAACAACTGATAAAATATACCCAGCTTGAGTATGTTTGTGATTTTGTGTTTGAATTTTTCAAATAAGTGCAATATTTCTCAAGTTTTTTATTTATTGTTATCATTCATTCTGTTTCTCACGTGAACCTTTTAAATTTTCAAATTTTCCTGGACCAAAAATTCAGTTGCAATGTTTGATTTTATAACCTAATCATACTTTGAACAACATTAGTTTTTCATCAAAGTTTTGGAGAGACATGGTATAGGTTCAGCCCAGTTTTTCCTACGTGGTCATAATATATTATTAATAATAATAACTTTATTCTCGCAAAGAAATCACAAACAATAATCACAAAAAATGCAAAAAAGAAAATGAAATAATATGTTGACAATAGAAGTAAAAGTAAAAATAGAAATAAAAATAAAATGTCTATATCGTACAGTACCCAATTCAAAATACAAACAGCCAAACAGAAATTAACAGAATAGCAAAAGTAAAAGAAAATTAGTATAACAGATGAACAAAAATGAAAGAACAAAGTGGCTGACCATTCAATAATAATAAAAAAAAAACAATATACCTAATCTAATAATAATAAAGAGAAACTGTGTATAGACCTAACAGAACATGCCATTGCACCAATAAATCTTAGCGAAAATAATTCTGTATGCAAATAATTTCACGAGAAATTATTTTCGCATACAAGAGCAGACATTAGCAGACATAGCATCCGCACAGGAGCAGACAGGAGCAGACATTATGGTTATAGTGTTCTGTATAATAGATAAAATAAATAAATATCAAGGGATGATTAATTTCTGGGTACTCTCATCATGCATAAAGTCATTCTGCGGGGGAGAAGCGAAAATAGGCTAATTTCAAGTATTTATTTATTTATACAACGATGACTAAAATAAAAAAAAAGAATAATAAAGTATACAGTGTAGAAATAGCATTGCATATAAAATAATTTGTTAGGCTATGTATTAAAATGAATATTTGATTATGCAAAATACTAAAAATTATTATCATGATAATAAAGTAGATTTAGAAAACTACCACTTCCATTCTCACAGTATATTATACCGATACAGTTAACCACACAATTTATTCTTTTTTTCGACTACAGGAGGCTGTGATTAAAATCTACTAAATTAAGTGCCCTTGATACGGCGTTTCCAAGGATGGTCAACTTCATGACTTTTAAAATAACTTTTTGATGGTTTGTAACTCATCTGAAGAAGTAGATAGATTTATTTCTCATCATCTCCCCTCTCTTTACCAAAGCATATGTCTGCTACCTTCCCTATTATCATGGGCAGCCTCAGCAAGAGAATAAATCGCATTTATTGTTGGATCTTGTATGATCACAATCCATTGCTAAATGTTATTTATTGTTCTAAAATAGGATTCAGCATGATTGTGGACGATTAGTTGATAGTAATATTATATTATATATTTATTCTCATGTCAAAAAGTTTCCCAAGTCACCTACCTCTCTTCATGTTGAATATCCAACGTTATAATGACAGCTTTCATCCAAACACGTTATTGATTGGACTAGATGAGTTGTATCTCACATTAGAATTGAAATTCATAGATATTCTATTCTAAAACCAAACATTCCCGTGATTTACCATGGAGTTCAAAGTATTTTCTCTCACGGAACAAACTGAACACAAAATACAACGGTGATTAAGCTATTATACTCGTATGACAAACCGAACAGAGTAACTCAGTCACGAACTATCTCTATTCGAGTGCCATACTTCTGTGCGAAATACATAAGTAGCCTGTATTTGATTAACGGAAATGATGTGACAAGTGAATAGAAATTGCTAGACCTGATAAGAGAAAACTTCAAGTGCCATCGTAAAGTGAAAAACTACATTGAACGTCTCAATGAAACTCAACGCGTTTGAGACAATTGGCTATTTATTTTTGGGAAACTCCAATTTGAAATCATAAGTCAGGGAATACCGATGAATTCCTGTTGACATAATTACTATTAAGACTTTTTAATCATACTCTCGATCAATTGGGTACTCTTATGATAAAATTTATGAGGTGTGATGGATATCCTCCTCCCGTTCCTTATTATTGAATTTTTTTTTAATTCCATTAGTCACCTCTTTTTTGCCAAGAGAGTTCATAATAAGGATGTAATACAAAAGAAAAATTTTGACAAATAAAGAGAGTCGTTTATCCTCTACTATTAAACGAGCAATTTCTGTTTATATATCTGTATGTGACCGGAACTCGAAAACGGCTCTAAAGATTCTCCCGAAATTTGAAACAAAGTAGGTTCATGATATGAAAATTCGATTGCACTAGGTCTCAACCCTGGGATAACTGAAGGACATTAAAAGGATAGATACGTACTTGGAAAAACAGCTGGAATTTTTGTCGTCTGTCGATACCGTAATGAAAGTGAGTGAGCGAGTGCATGTGTGGGTTATTCCTCAGCTGATCTCACGAGAAAAACTTATTTTTGTTTATTTCTCTTTTTTTTAGAAAACATGTTCACTTCAGAAAGTTCAAAATAGTAACCAACTATATGCTGTTAGTGTAGAATAGTACATAGTATATAACCAAATATTGTAGCAAACATAGTTTATCATTCTAGATGGAATTCGTAGTAAATCTATCTATATTATTTGATGATGTGTTTGTTTTTTGAAGTGTGAATGAATTGTTTTTACTTTCCTTGCCCTATTACCATAGGTAAGGAAAGTATTGCTTTCCGAAAAAAATTAAGGTACCCCAATTTCTACATTTCTATACGTTTCAAGGTCCCCTGAGTCCGAAAAAGTGGTTTTTGGGTATTGGTCTGTATGTGTGTGTGTGTGTGTGTGTGTGTGTGTGTATGAGTGTATGTGCGTCTGTGTACACGATATCTCATCTCCCAATTAACGGAATGACTTTATTAATTTAATTCAAGATGGCGGCTAAAATGGCGAAAATGTTGTCAAAAACAGGGTTTTTCGCGATTTTCTCGAAAACGGTTCCAACGATTTTGATTAAATTCATGCCTGGAATAGTCATTGATGAGCTCTATCAATTGCCACAAGTCTCATATCTGTAAAAATTCAGGAGCTCCGCCCCATCTATGCAAAGTTGGATTTCAGATTCTCAATTATCAGGCTTCAGATACAATTTGAACAAAAAATTCGAGTGGAGAAGATTGAGCATAAAAATCTCTACAATTAATGTTGAGTAACATTTTCACCTAGAATTGAAATTAAGCTCGAAATTCGAGAAAATGTGATTATCCAATTGCAAACTGTTGGCAACTGTTGATTCTATTAAATCATTCACTATGAAGAGATATCATACCTCGTATGTCTCCAGCGTTATTGTCCTGTCACCAGCTGGCTTAGATCTTTGTTTATAAGTAGACTTGTGATGCGCGTGAACACTAGCGTCAGGTGATCAATTCTAATAACGGCAAGGAAAGTTGTGAGAGTGCGCCAAACCAGATTTTTTTGATGAGTGATAGTAGCTTAACCTAGATTTTGATTTGGACTGTAGTATAAATATTTGAAAAGGGATAGTTTTCGGAATAAGCCTGTCGTGCCTACTCATATAACACCTCATAAATAATTGTAGGACTGAGAAAATAAATGAATAAATGAATATTAACTATAAATTCAATCTTTCGTTACAAATTTTCTATGCTTTCACACTCCAGAGCGAAGCACGGTCCCCCGATATTTAGCTATAATTGAAAAGGAGGAAACTATATTCAATTCTCTATTTTAAACGATCCTACAGGTCAATGCAATCTCCCACTGGTAATACCAAATTGGAATAGAAGAAACTCTTGGATTGAGCTTTTACCTTCCCAAAACATTTGTGATAGACAAAGAATGATGTATGATGAATGAATGATGGAATTGATTATATAACCCACGAATTTTGTATGTTTGCAATTGGAATTTATTTATCCTGTATTCACGATTATGAAGTACATTCTGTGATATTGATATTCTATTAAAATCACAGTAGACCTCCGAACTGCTTTGTAGTTTGAACTGAATAGTTCAAAATAATACTATGATACTATAATATAAACACTAATTCTATATAATACTATACTAATATAAAAATAATACTATATACTTTGAAGTTCATCTGAATAGAATAGTCACTCATAAGGAGTTCAAACTTCATAGAGAAAAACTCTTATAGCCAGAACTAAAAAACTGCTTGAAATGTTTCCCCATAAAAATAATCCTTTTCCACAAATTCACACCCATTTTGAGCTGAGGCGACACATTGGTCGATTGTCAAGACTGAACTCATTCCGATTTTCCAGCAACTGAATTCAATAAAACAAAGTTCGAGTCAGGAATTTTAATTGCGTTTCTCAGGCCCTTTCAGTCAGAAGGAGAAACGCAGTTCTCAAGCAGTACATTTTTTGGTTTAGTGCTTTCTCCTCAATTATAATCACTGGTGCAATTTCTCATTATCAATGGAAATTCAAGACTTTCCATCGTACTTTTTGGAGTTGTGAAATGTTCAAATGTCATCTGAGTTGAAGTGGGTGTGTTCTTGACAGAGTAGTTATGGTTATCAACCTTTTCAATCCACTTCCAATGATATAAGATATCATTATTGACTAAAATCTTGAAAATGTCTTGTTTTATTATTTAATGCTCAATGTGGCTTTCATTGTGACTTTTCCTCAATTAATATATTAATTGATACTAATTTCAATCAATTGTTTATATGAGAAATAAGAATGTTTCGTGAAACCAAACATTATTATAAAATCTTCCTTTCGTCATAGCTTTTATAAAAGTATTTCATGAAGATTTTTCATCATGAAATCTGAACCTTTAAATGCTTGAATGATACGAAAATGGTGGATGAAATTTATGATTAATCGATGAATGTCAATCAATGATTATTATTATCCATCACAAGTATTCCAGTAGTGTATGACAATCAAAAGAAAAGGTTACAATCATCATCTCCATTTGTTGATTAAGCTCATTCTCAATCGCCGATAAATATCCATGATTATCAATCAGGCACGAACAAGGGAATTTCTGAACCAGGTGTGTTATTGCTTTCTATTGTACCTATTAATAAATGAACATGTAATTCTTAGAAATGGTTCAACAAATTTGGAGAATAGTCGCCTAAAATAGTATTCAGAGATAAAACATTAGAATCTCAAGATTATTGTTCAATGAAAAACCGCTGATTATTATTTCACTATAATAAGTTTCAGTTTAGTTTTTTAGGTCTTCACCGCAGTCAATAGAACGGGGAATTTTCAAATCTTAATAATCTAAGTGTCAAATATTTACTCATTCATCAACAATGTATCATACTTAGAGCAGTTCATAAGTGTATTAGATAAGCTTTACAGCAATAATGCTCAACAAGGTGATGCTATTATTTTCCCAATTGTAATCAATAAATTGAGAGATACAATTTTTGCTATGTCGGTTGATAAAACATATCATTGAAACAGCATTGCAAATAATGATTATGAAGAGACAAATGAATGAATCCATCATTACCGCCACAGAGTGACGATAAACCTGTGTTCGTTTCTATGGAAACGTTCATTAATTAATTACATCCGCAATACACTTTCTCGCCAAAGGGATCAAGCCCTACAATAAATCTCAATCGAGCCTCGAAAGCTCAATCATCAATCGAAGCTCAAACCTTCTAGCTGGGATGGATATATAGGTCCATTAGTCTCCAGCGAGAGGCTTTAATATATCTACAGGAGAATACATTTTGTCAAGTAATTTTTATTACTTTAAACCATCACGACGTTACATTATAGGACTGCTTTACATATAGCTTTACTTATATCTATGAACGAGTTGCTTGGTGTATATATCCAATGTAATCATCATTTATTTCAATTCTTTTCAATTTAATTATAATGTAAATGAAAAATTGATCAAAATAAAAAATTAATCAATAATACTACAATTGAATCGCGAAAAAATAATTCTGATGTCTGGATGAATTATCAGCAATGTAAGTTTATCATTAGATGATATAATATCTACAGGAAAATAAATTTTGTCAAGTAATTTTTATTACTATGAACCTATCCGAATAAACCCAAATGAACGCATCGTACCAATCCCTATCCAAATGAATGCTTATAAAACACTTGAACGCTTATTAGATCAATGCTCATGAAACACAGCTCTATAATGCTCATCTGAAACACTGAGGAACTGCTCAAAGTATGATACATTGGATCAGTGGTTGATGATTACATCAGATCAGTGGAACTGATAAGATATCATTTATTAGTGAGAAATGAATATAATCGAATCATTTTTATCGTTAAAAAAAATTATCCTATTGCTATGGATCACGAAATGGAGTTTGGAATTGTTTCTAATCATCGTTGATCTGTCTACCTTTCGCCGAACCTGATTATGCATAGATTACGAAAACGGTATGTTTCTATGGTAGTTTGTGGGCGCATTAATGGAATACTTGATGCAAAGTTCAGGAAATCAAACCTTTCCTCTCATTTGTGCACCTAAGTAGAAGCTGAAGACTTAAGACGTTGTGAAACCTGAAGTACATGAAGAGTGTCAATTAGGAAGAAAGTCAACAAGAAGAGTGTGAGTGAGAGAGTCTTCACTCGAGGAAAAGGAGAGCGAGCGAGAGCCTTATTTACTGTGAAATTCGAGTTGTAATGAGGCGGATGACAAACGTATACAAGTCATCTTTGCTTCATCACCAAATGAAGCCAGCGCCAGCCCATTGTTAGCGATATGCCTAGCAGCTTGATTATCACCAGGAAAAGCGGAGAAACTTCTTATGTAAACGGATCGGTGTTGAAAGAGCCTGAGGCTGAAAACCATGCTTTATATTAGAGCACTTGAAATCAATACTTTGTGGAGTACAGCAAATAAAATCTCTAATGATCGTCTCGTAAATAGACTGTGAGAGAGTAGCTGATTTTGAATATTTCTTAATTTTCTGGTTGCAAATAGCAACCAGCGAAGGATGGAAGAAAACTATAAAATTGGTTGATTTTGTTTGAAAACTGGATTGAATATACAGACTTCCAATGCTATTTATGAATCGAGAATTAATCTGTTAGTTATAAACAAGATGGACTATATTTTAAAATTATGATAAATGATAACTCAAATGAATTTTATTGTTTTTGAATTCCAGTTATTTTAAATACATGAATGAACTTAGTCCATCAATGAAACAATCAATATGGATCATAATTGATTTAGCTACAGAGTCTCGGCTCTGCTATCTTTTCATCACACTTTGAACTCTATATTTTTGTACGGTCTCTCGTATGGAATGCAATATTTGAATTTCAAAATCTTAAAAACTTTTCCCCAACATGGCTTTTGTTACTGTGGTGGCATTTCAATTGTTCATTTTTTGGAAGCTGGACGTTTAGAAAGGTTCACAATTCAAAATCTAGATCGTTATGAGGCAGCAATGATTGCTAGTTTCAACATAGTATAGTGGCTGCACTACTTATATTTTCTAAGGATTCTACAGGGGAGACGTTTTGAAAATATTGAGGCGATTGGATCTGATATAGACACAAGTTATGAATAGAATCAGACACGAGAATGTGCAGAAATTCTTGGTCGCGGTTTTACGATTTCCGTGCTTGAAAATACAACGAATGTGTAAATCGTCTTTCATCCCAAGATCACCCTACCTCCATCAAAAAACACTCGTAAAAAGCAACTTTATTGTCGTAGATACATGGCCAGAAACCATCTGCGAAGTAACTGTGAAAAAGGAACAGTGATTTCCCTGAGGATTATGAATTATATATTATACGGATATGATGAGAATACTCATGGGTAAATCTCGCTTTTAATGGAATCCTGTCAAACGTGCTCTCACGTTTCTTATAGGGCTCAGTAGAGGAGAGGCTGTTTTTTTTGGGCACAAGATTAACTTTATAAATTGAATTTGCAGCTCAAGGGTGAAGGTTAACAATCGTTCGAAAAAATTGATTCTACTGAGACTTACGAACGGAAACTTCCAATCAATAACGTCTTGACTAGTCCATGTGGAGAATATCATGAACAATTTTCAGTTTTCTGATTTCAAATTTTTGAAAATAAAATTCTCTCATGCTACTCTCCAGTTCATGATGAAATAAGGATGATTTGTGATTTTGTGAATTTCACGATGTGAAATTAATATGGTTTGGAAGATCTATATCTCAGTGTCAGCTGAGCTTAGTATTTCTTGAATAGTTCCAAATTTTCTTAAATAACTCAATATTATTCGTTGAAAGTGGTAATTGAGTGGAATATTTATAATTAATTTATCAATTTAAGCCATCTTAATTCAAAATTTATAGTTTTGATGTTTATTTTGGACCAAAATTTTATATAAATTGTACACGTGAAATTCTAACCTTATCTTGGACTTCGTCACCTATAAATTTGGAAGAAAAATAGCACAAGGACTACCTTATTATTTTATCTTTCAATGTTATTACATTAGTGTCATTTGCATTGTAAAACTCAGATTAGGAATATCATAATTTGATAATTTCAATAATCAAAATGGCTGCTACTCATAGGTTAAATGCATGTAAAATTGTGCTACTTTGAACTTGGTTTATTTAAAAAACAATAGTGAGCGCCGTTTAATTTTTGTGATTTTGTGCTCAAAATAACATACTAAATCGATCCCAACCAAAAATTTGATAATAGGTATGTTGGCACTGGACGTGCACTTACACCGTAAATAAATAAAATGAATATTGAATTTGACAGAAATCCCTCACTACACTACCTGTACTGTGGTCCACGTTATAATGGCAGTGGATAAAGAAAGAAGAATAGCGATGCCGATTCTCTGCATTAATAAATTATATTTCTACACTGTCAAAAACATAATTGTCATCGTTGTTGACCTAGAAAAAGATAGTACCACCGGCTTTGTCGAATGATAGACAAGCATAGCAAAACCAAAGTTGATCATATACTGTCATTATAACGCGGACCTCACTATAGACATTTTTCGCTGTTATGAGGTACTTAAATAGCCTAGAAGTCTTTCTGTTCAACTTATTTCATCCATTTATTTAACGATTGCTGCTTCTCTTTCACTTGATTTTATTGGGAACATCCCTTTTTTGAAAGGTTAATAGATGACAATGTAATGTGGTTTAGATACGGAAGGCGTCCGTTTCAATTCGCTTGAAACCCTAAACTAAAATACACAGAGAATAGATTGATTGATTATGATGCCTTTTCTAGGGCGGAGTTAGAGCTCCAGGTTCTTTCTGCCACACAATTCTTTGCAGCCTTACAGCCCTTACAGCCTATTATAGTGCAGAGTTTCTGTTGGATTCATGTTCCAATTCACTCAATATTTTGTTATTAGAATTACATGAATTGTATTTATCTTGTATTTTATAACATCATAATCACGATCTCTATGAATAACATGCATTTGAATAATAATTGTTATTGTTTATCATGTATTTGTTGGGTACAACCCAACAATGAGAATTTACAAACCCAATCCAATGAGATTGAAGACACATTCGAAATTACATTAACATGCTTCTGCATTCTTATTCAGATGGAAATTACTGAGACATTGTAATTATTCGAATGCTAATGATTTAATAGTTATTATTAAACGAAAATACAAATTATTCCGGGGCTGACAAATAATTTTTGAATGGTAGCGCTCATCGAATTTCCATCTAGATTTTTACCCTGTTGTCAATATTTGCAGTAGCAGAAGTCTTCGGGGTGAATTAAACAGCATTTAATTTGGATTTTCGTTTAATAATAATTGCATTCTTATTGTTCCTCATATCTTTGTTGTGTAAAACTCTCTATCTAATGTAGGAATGAAATAAAGGCAGTCATTCTATTCTATTCTATTCTATTCTATTCTATTCTATTCTATTCTATTCTATTCTATTCTATTCTATTCTATCTATTCTATTCTATTCTATTCTTTCTATTCTATTCTATTCTATTCTATCTATTCTATTCTATTCTATTCTATTCTATTCTATCTTTCTATTCTATTCTATTTATTCTATTCTATTCTATCTATTCTATTCTATTCTATCTATTCTATTCTATTCTATTCTATTCTATTCTATTCTATTCTATTCTATTCTATTCTATTCTATTCTATTCTATTCTATTCTATTCTATTCTATTCATTCTATTCTATTCTATCTATTCTATTCTATTCTATCTATTCTATTCTATTCTATTCTATTCTATTCTATTCTATTCTATTCTATTCTTCTATTCTATTCTATTCTATTCTATTTATTCTATTCTATTCTATTCTATTCTATTCTATTCTATTATTCTATTCTATTCTATTCTATTCTATTCTATTCTATTCTATTCTATTCTATTCTATTCTATTCTATCTATTTATTCTATTCTATTCTATTCTATTCTATTCTATTTATTCTATTCTATTCTATTCTATCTATTTATTCTATTCTATTCTATTCTATTCTATTCTATTCTATTCTATTCTTTCTATTCTATCTATTCTATTCTATTCTTTCTATTCTATTCTATTCTATCTATTCTATTCTATTCTATTCTATTCTATCTATTCTATTCTATTCTATCTATTTATTCTATTCTATTCTTCTATTCTATTCTATTCTATTCTATTCTATTCTATTCTATTCTCTATTCTATTCTATTCTCTTCTATTCTATTCTATTCTATTCTATTCTATTCTATTCTATTCTATTCTATTCATTCTATTCTATTCTATTCTATTCTATTCTATTCTCTTCTATTCTATTCTATTCTATTCTATTCTATTCTATTCTATTCTATTCTATTCTATTCTATTCTATTCTATTCTATTTATTCTATTCTATTTATTCTATTCTATTCTACTCTACTCTATTCTATTCTATTCTATTATATTCTATTCTATTCTATTCTTCTATTCTATTCTATTCTATTCTATTCTATTGTATTCTATTCTATTCTATTCTATTGTATTCTATTCTATTCTATTCTATTCTATTCTATTCTATTCTATTCTATTCTATTCTATCTATTCTATTCTATTCTATTCTATCTATTCTATTCTATTCTATTCTATTCTATTCTATTCTATTCTATCTATTCTATTCTATTCTATTCTATTCTATTGTATTCTATTGTATTCTATTCTATTCTATTCTATTCTATTCTATCTATCTATTCTATTCTATTCTATTCTATTCTATTCTATTCTATTCTATTCTATTCTATTCTATTCTATTCTATTCTATTCTATTCTATTGTATTCTATTCTATTCTATTCTATTCTATTCTATTCTATTCTATTCTATTCTATTCTATTCTATTCTATTCTATTCTATTCTATTCTATTCTATTCTATTCTATTCTATTCTATTCTATTCTATTCTATCTATTCTATTCTATTCTATTCTATTCTATTCTATTCTATTCTATTCTATTCTATTCTATTCTATTCTATTCTATTCTATTCTATTCTATTCTATTCTTCTATTCTATTCTATTCTATTCTATTCTATTCTATTCTATTCTATTCTATTCTATTCTATTCTATTCTATTCTATTCTATTCTATTCTATTCTATTCTATTCTATTCTATTCTATTCTATTCTAATGTGATTGAAGACACATTCGAAATTACATAGATTTTCGTGAGGAACAAACTATATTATATGGAATATCATTGAAGTTTTCGGGAATTTTGAGTAGGCTTCCCACACACGTTAAGTTTTGGGAAACCAGTCTATTGGGCCTGTAAACTAGAAGGGATAAGAGTTGCAACAGGGCTTGGTTTCATCAATATCCCGCAACAAGTTTCCGGTTGTCATCGTTTCACTTACTTGGAGCATCTGTGAGGGGGAAATTGAGACTCACAACTTTTGCTGTAGCCATTGCCACTAAGATCAGTTCACTCATATATCGGACACCAAAACAAACACTCCACTGATCTCCACTTGGTCCAGAGGCGATTCGCCATTACAACAAGCTTGGATGATGCTGGATACTCATTCACTCTCACTCTCACTCCCTCTCAGTTTGTCTCTCCTTATTCACACTCTTCATCCTCCATCTCAGACTAAACTCATAGCTTATCACACCGTATGCTAAATGTAGGATGAATAAGAATTCATTTAAACGAGGTGATGCAATAAATTCATTCTTGCCATTCAGCTTGTCCATCCATTTACATTCAACTGTCAATGGATGATATAAATTGATAATTTCCTGGAAAAATAATGTAAACACTTCCGTAATGGGAGGAATCTAATCCTACAATAGTTTTCTATTAATTTGTAAATTATAGGATTAGCGCTTCGCGCTCGGCACCACCAGTGGGGTAGGTTAGCATTTTCTATCCGTATTCTATATTTATGTTAATTGTGAAGTTTGAACAATGCTCTTAGCATAATCAGACTCAATTACAATGTTATTCACAAAAAACAGAGTTTTCCTCCCTCTATTCAACAATTATTAGTGAGTGCCAATTTCAAGAAATCTAAAAACCTATCGATTACAATTATAGAATAAAAGATTCTTGAATCAATTTGGAACAATCATACTTCGATCTTACAATGTGATCATTGATCTGAGAAGGAGAAGGAGAGTTGTTCAATTGTTCCTACTAATTGTTGATTGTGAATATTTTTATTGAAGTTTTATCATCAGTTGGTTGACATTTTCAATGTACTCTATTCACCTTTTTCTCCACGATTGAATATTTATGAATTATGAACCTTCACTAATATTCACAAATCAAAGCATTTGTATGTTGTTATTTTAAGTCATCCTTCGATAGAGTAGAAGAGAATAAAACTCGCATTAAACCCGAGTTTTCAATGTTGATTTTGAGTTTGAATTAATAATGAGAGCTAATATTTGAAGATGATTATGAATTAGAACTCTCCATTCACAAAAATATTTAAAAGGGACTGTTAACCCGTTTGGATCTACAGACTACATAGTACAGCAGGAATTTATCTGCTTCAGATATTGTCAAGTATTTCCATCAAGCCAGCAGCCTGCTTCGAATATGAGATCCTTAGCGAATATTGGAGATTATTATTAGTTGATAAGACGTTGTAGGAACATCTCAAAGCGATTGGACCCGAGCTGATTGAAATGTCAAATACACTTCTTGCGCCACACAAATAATTCTAATCACCATTTTCAATATGATTTCAATCGATTAGACCCTCAATGGGATTTCTTGGAATTTGTAATAGATTACTGAACACTATGACTGAATGATTTCATTGTTTTATTGATTATGAATGGTTGCCTCCAAAATTCTATAGAATTCTCAGCACTCCAGTCTTCCTCATATCCTTTGAATAGATAAAATTATCATGTTTTAAGTCTACTACTAACAAGATTAGTATAACAAATAAATTCCTCATGTGTTGAAAATTTGTTAGTCGAAACAATAACGAAATGCATTCAAAGGAGTGAAACGTAGGCTTCACCTGGAATAATATCCACGGATAAACAATATCCAGTCATGAATAAACAATAGTTGGTTTTGGAGAATCATCCAGTAGCTTCAAACAATAAATATGAAACATTTATATATGTAGTTGCTCAGTGGATTGCGCAATGAATTTGAATAGTAATTGGAGACAGTATTGTTAAAATAATTATTGTTACATCACTGTAGCAAATATCTTCATGTCAATAACTTAATTAATCTATTATGGCGGAAAAGCCTGATATATCTATACTATTATAAAGGAAAGAACTGGCTCATACACGTACGGGATAGGAAAATTATGTTTGATGCGCATCATCACGTCTGAACTACTGAACTGATGATTAACTTGACATTTTGCATATAGATTCTTAACTAACCGAGGATGATTATAGGTCTATTTACAATTCTTCAAGATTTCATTACGTCAAGATTTCAGTTTGTCAAGTTTTAAAATAGACCCTTGCGGAGCACGGGTTTCCGGCTAGTCAATAATAAAATTTGTATATTACATGTAAAGAATTTTTGATGAGATTTGGTTCCATTATTTCTAAAATGGTTAGAATAGACCAATTTGAAAAGAAAAAATGTCATCCAGTATTGAACTCATTAATCACGTCTCGTTCAACTTACTGCTACAATCGTTACAATCTCGTAATTACAACGACCTATGTCAGATTGTGTACCAATAAAAAACGCTTTCATTTTCCATTTTCCGATTACGATTCAACTACATTTATAATATTCCAAGATTCAGGAAAACATGAATTGTATGAAAGATTCAAGAATTCTTTGGAAACACGTTAACAAACCGCACCGCACGAGAAATACGCACACTCAGTAATGTTAGGTGTAGCCACCTTTCTGACAATGTTGAAAACATTCACCTTTGGAAAGTAATGAGTTTCGGCGACACCGCTTCTGGAAACAGTCATCATAAATTTGTTTTCAGAGACCTTTTATCTCATTCCAGGAACGAAGCACCGACCATATTTTTAATAAACCTCCATATTGTCACGTGGTAATTTGAAACCACCAAATATTTCTAAATGAGCCAATAAAATGTAATAGAACTATAAAATTGGAAAGAA
This sequence comes from Nilaparvata lugens, assembly GCF_014356525.2. Taxonomy (NCBI): domain Eukaryota; kingdom Metazoa; phylum Arthropoda; class Insecta; order Hemiptera; family Delphacidae; genus Nilaparvata; species Nilaparvata lugens. The sequence continues at coordinate 57,198,021 of NC_052508.1, read as the reverse complement.
GGTTAGACCTATCTAAAGAGTAAATCAACTCAAATCAAGTATTATTAGTGATTAGGAGTAATAGCATTATCAACAACGATAAGAAAATATGTATTATTGTGATTTAATAATTATGAGAACTCATTGGTAAGATCAAAAAATTATAAAGCGGCATAATTATTATTGGCGGATTACAAAAATAAAAAATAAAATAAAATGCATGAACATTGAGGTTAGAGTTACTTGTTTACGTTTTGAAAAGAATTAGTCGATCTTGGATAAATCGATAATTATCCGAACCAATACTGAATGAATCAGCTGATTATTCGATCAACCCATATGACCGGTTGAATCATATAAAATTCACTCATAAAGGATATATTATGTATACTAAAGGAAGTCGATGTGTAGAAATACAAATAGCTATTATTTCTGTATAAATATTTATTATAATCTAAAAAAGCATGATAAATCAAGAGTATAAAAAACTCATATAAAAACAAAATGTATTATCTATTAAAATCATATGTTACGATTTATTTATGAATTCAATTTAAGATAAATACCCCATATATCTGTATAAAAACTTCTTTTATTAAATTTTTTCTATTATAAAGTCGAGGAAGCCCTGATTCCCAAGGCAACCAATTGTATTGAGTCTATTAAATTGAGGGCCAATCAGAGAGTAGCTTATAGAATTATTCTAGGAAGAAGCAAATTTTTCTGAAAAACCTCTTTCTTCTGGCTTAAGATCCCAACCCGAGAGGATGCACACGGAGTTTAGGGTCTTTTCTTATTCCTTTTAAAAATTTTTTAACGAATTATTAAGCCAAACCCTTTTTTAAATGTAATGTATGTTTGTTGAATGTTAATTGTTTGTGAACTCAGTGCTGTCAAGGAGTTCGTAATTGTAAAGATTCCCATAAAAATAGCTTTAATTCGAAAGAAACTTATAACAATCTGGATCACACGTTAGCCCAGCAGTGACGAAAAGGAGCCTACCTAATTAATTATTGGAAATAATTAATTCAATCCACGAGAACATCCAGAACTTCAGTCAGTGAGTGATAAGTCAAACCAAATGAGCTCATTTGTCTACGTTCAGTGGGGTAATAATTAATAAAAAAGCGCTATTCCAATTAATTAGAGTTAAAATAAAAAGTCACCACGTGTTGAACAATATCACATAGTTCACAAGAACATTTTATAAATTTATTTATTATATGTAGGAAGCTTACTTCCATGCACTGCCCGAATTCATATTAAAAGCCCTGAGATCTCATGTTCGAATATTAATTTATTAAATATTAATTTTGTTTATGGAACAAAACATATCATATCAAACGTATAGACCGAACAGGTTTTTATTGGTAGAATTTTGTATTGATTGGAAGTCTAAGTGCCAGTATTAAATATAATATATTTATGAATTTGAAATTCATTATTGTGAATATTAGCAAAGCCTGTGATAATTATTCAGATTTTAAAAGTAGATTATTTAAGTGAATCACAGATTTATTGAATATTTTATGCATATCTGTTTTATGGGAATATATTTTGTGTTTTATGTCAGCATACAAATCATAGAAATTTATTTTATCCTAGTTCATCTCGTGTTATATAGTTTGAGCTGTTTTAATATCACCAAATATTTAGCAGCATTTAAAATTATTGAATCAAATAATATTAACCTTATTCAAAGCACTCAATATTTATCATCCTTTGATGATATTCAGTTTATCAGCCAGAACAAGCATATTAAGAAATTATAGTAATAAGGTTCCAGTTATATCATATAAGGATCCAGAGAGCTTCAAGAACTGGCGTTGTAAGTTCTAAGGAATTTTGAAAGGGTATATTGGTGAATACTTGTATTCACGACGAGCGTTTTAAGAATCAACTAGAAACAACTATAGTTGGTCCTGATTATTCTCTAGTGGTACATGGTTACTGATAATCAGTCATCAAATATTCTTTTAATTTCCTTACTGGTATTCTTCAAGAACTTCATAGAAGCAGCGGTAAGAATTATCAATCCTGGTCCTTGAACCTTATGGTGATTATTTGTACTTATAAAATTCATGTTTCTACCACTGAGCTAGAGCTGAGGTTTGAACCCAGTAATTTTGCGAGCCGGAAGGCCTTAATTTTTTGTGAATTTATTCGCAAAAGAGGGAATTTAGAGACTGCTCTTGTAAGTACCAGAAACACCATATTATCTGTGAAGGAATTACAATCTACAACTTCTCACAATAGCTTCATAACGTGGGACTCTATCATAAGAGATAGCCCCCCCAGGAGCACAACTTCACACAATGGCACCCAACCAGTGGAGCATGAGGAAAAGCTTACCTACTCAATCTTACTATCAATGATTAATGAAATTATTGATAAAACTGAAAGCTGCAAGAAACATAATCTGAAGTTGTTTCGACAAGATATATCTGATGATCTATTGTAAGTTTCTGGCTAAAACAATTGAGTTGCTCTTCAAATTAAAACTTTTCAAGCTGCATAAATACAGACAAACTGTATCACACGAGTTTGAGAACATAATTCTCATAATAGAGAAAATTGGATGGAAATTTCCATAAAAGTTATAGTAAAAATTTTGATTTTGATCTTTGAATCTAGACATTGTATGCTGACCAGGGTTATAGGTTATTTGAGGCATTATAATACTATCGTTATTCAGGAGGATAAGACCCTAATTAAAATTTTAAGAACTATATTAGTGTAATTTGTAAGCCATATCTGTCTATGTTGATAAGCGTACCTGTAGCACTCGAAGGTCTTTTTGTAATATATGTATATGACACTTGAAACTTCAACACAACACAATTTTATCCAGAATAGGCACTATCACTGAATCCATTTTAATATTCCTGAGACTTGGCAACACACTTGGCTATTTACTCGAAGTTTTCCATAATAACGTCACCATGAACCAGTCGCCGGCTAACTCGCAAATTTCCTACTTCAGCGAACATCCCCAAAACTATGTAGCCACGACACCGGCAAATCAACAGCCCCAGGACGATGCAGCGGAGACCCCACGAGAGAGAGAGGGAGGCAGCATATGCTCCATCAGTTTCGACCCGCAAAACTTAGCCCAATTGTCTTCTACGAAGATTGATAACGTCGTCGATGCGAGTAAGTCCGATGAGAGTCCGGATGAGGGAGTGAGGGCGTCCAACCCGGTACCGGCGTCTCCGCAGATCGCTCCAAGCGTCGCCGAAGGAACGGAGAATGCCGCTACCCAATCGCCATCCGATATCGCCAGTCAACCGCCATCCGCCACCAACCTGGAAAAACGCAATACAACATTAGACTCTTCAGTCGGTTACATTACCAATCTTATGGCAAATGATTCTACAAACGAACTCAAACTCATGCTCAGTCAAATCTTAGCAAGACAGGACAATGAAGCGAAGGCAAACCGGGAAGCTATGCAGAAAAATAGTGAAACTATCACTGAAAATATTACCAAGACTGTACAAGAAGGTATTAAAACCATGGATGCAAAATTTTCTAGCTTCAGGGAGGAAGTGAGAAATATAATAGATACAAAAATAGATACTCAATCTGCAGTTATCAAAAAGCTAGAAACTCGTCTAGATGATGTCACCTGTCAAATAAATGAACGGTTGGATGACGTACCAAAGGAAGTTGAAAAACAGGTGGACGTATTGGGTAAGGAGCTGGGCACCGCTATCATGGGAACGGTCATGGGAAAGATGTTAGAAAATAAGGGCGAGATAGAGTCGAAAGTGGAGGAAAATAATAAGAAAATAGTAGAAATAGTCAAGGAACAAAGTAACGTGCAGGCATGTATGGCAAATTTAGCGGAGGAGGGGGCGAAATCAGGTGAGAGATGCGATGTATTAGAAAATGCCGTAGTCGGACAACAACTAAAGATAACCACATTATATGGCGAAGTGAATGAGAACATAAAAACTATAGATGATAAATGGACCGCAAGTGAGGAAAGAGTCTCCAGACTAGCGACATCCATGGAAAATATTCCAGCCAGCAGAATACATTATATACCGATTAAACCAGTGAATAGCACTCAACCTTTCCAAAATCTTGGAAAATTTGATAATTCCTACCGTCACATGCAACCCAAACCATTTGTGGACCAAATAAGAGCCGTTCAAGAACTGACACCCACCTCTTGGTTAATGTGGCGTTTCCAATTATCCAGTCTACTACTCGGCGAGCCGCTGATGTTTTTCCAGAGCCGGATGCGAGATATCAACAGCCTGGAGGACTTCATCTCCCAGTTCCTGCAACAGTATTGGAGCAAATGTAAACAGATGGACGCATTATCAGAAATTATTTTATGCACTTATGATAGCAGAAATGGACAATCCTACACTGATTTTATAACAGATTTGATGAATAGAAACTATCAGTTAGACGAATATCTAGCTGATTCATCACTGGTCCACATATTAACAAAAAAGCTTCCTTTCAATGTTCGTATGACACTGGCAGTATCTTCGATTTCCAGTTGTGAAGAACTGATAGAACATTTACATTCTATCCAATCAGCTACTTCTGAGCCAAATCATATAAATAAACAAGCAAGAAATTTTAATCAGCAAAATAGTAATTTCAAACAAAACAGTAATAATGAAAATCATATAGCAAATGCTAGAGCAAATGCGCAAAGAGCGAAGTATACTGAAAATAATAACAGAGTTCAATCATTTGATAATAATTATAGAAATAAGTTTCAATACCGAAACGGTAAACAGCATCACAAAGAGGCATATTATGATAACAGAGATCACTGGAATAGAAATAATAAACGGAAAATAACCTTCACAAAACAGGACGAAAATAAACAAAATCATAACCAAACAAATACATCTTATACAATAGCACATACAACAAAGACAACCCAAAATCAACATGCAAATAACCCACCACCAGACACACAAAAACCAACACCAAAAACCGCCGCACATCATGAAATTAAAACGCCCCGCAAGCATCAACCTCTATTAGGCATACTATTCCCCACTGAAGAACCATCACCGCAGGAAGAGCAACCCGCCACCGAGGAGCACCAGGTTATAGTAAAGGAGTTATGCAATATGGAGCAAACATGCGATCAACCCGTTTTGAACGCCACACCCGCGCATCAAGGGACCACCACCATGCATCCGCGCACCGAGCCTACACCCGCGCATCAATCGACCCCACCGAGGTACACCGAGGACGGGAAGGAAGACACCAGTGAGTACCGGGAGGACAACATGCAGGATCGGAGGAACGCCCACCGCAAGGCCAAGAGACGGAAACGCCCGAGGCAGACACCAGACGACCGACTGCATGACCGACTACAGGAGAAAAGAAGCATGCACCGCAAGGCCCGGAGGCGGAAAGTCAAGCGGAAGAAAAAGAAGTACCGCGCGCGACGATACCAGCCGCATGCCCGTTTCAAACGCCCGAGGAGGATTCCGGACCGAGACCAGGATGGAGGACCGGAGATCGACGGCATGCATCCGCGGCACATTCGCTTTAAAGCAGAAGATCAGCGATGTGACCGGCAAAATGGACATAATAAATGGAAGGAAACTGGAGCTAACGGAAGGACTAATATGGATTCATACAGGGATAAAAACGGAACTGAAAGGAAAACTACGATTGAAACATGCATGGATGATAATAATAAAGTGGACTACGTATTGAGTTTGAGGAAGGATAAACAGCGTTTAAGAAGAGTAAAAGAAATAAGAAATTATAATAAGAGAGTGAAAGTACCTGACTATTACATGTTGAGAGATTATATTGTTAAAGAAAGGATAAATGTTCTGATATATTGTATACTATTTGTTATGGCTGTGATATGGATAAAGGACTGCGTTGTAGGTATGATAGAAGATATTATGTTGTTGTTATTAGAAGAATCTATTATTGATGATGGGAAAGGTAATATTATAAAAATGTTTATTGTTGTGAGCCTACTAATTTATAACGAACTGAAACCGAGAATATTAGATGAAAATAAGAGGAAAGATGAATTAAGACTACAGGATGAATCGGAAAAGAACAGATTAAAAGAAACTACCATTAATGAAGCTAAGAATTGTTTGAAAAGGTATACAAGATACCGAGGTTTTATATTTATGAAGAATAAATCATCATAAGGACAGCCTCATCTATAAGTAACAACCGGACAGTACGGTAGCAAATCCAAACAGTTTAAATACAGTGTCGGAGATGAAATACTTTTAAAAAGCCATAGATTATCCAATGCATTGGAAAAAACTACCAGAAAATTCTTCCATATTTATACTGGACCATACAAAATTGCAGCCGTAACTGAACGTAATACCGTTCAGTTGTATGAAGAAAGCAAACCCAATTTAACTTGGTGGGAAAATATTTCTAATCTCAAACCGTATTATCGAGACAATAAGCGATAAGAATATAAACAATAATATTTGGATTCATGGATCTACCTGTCAACAAATACGTACCAAACAAACACCAGGCAACACACTTATTTCGCAGACGAGTATCCACTTCGAACAACAACACCTGAAAATAAAGAAATAAAAATTTAGAAACCATTTTTTAACACCTTTCTTATTGATGAAACAAGAGAATAAATAACTTCTAATGTTAAAAAGCCAACTTACCTTCATGTAGCAGGAAGAAACATCAAGATGGCGACAAGTGACAAGCCGAAGCCAACGTAAACCAGCTGTACACTACGAAAACCAGAATAGTCAATGCCTATTAAATCATCAAAGTTGATACCCCGAATAAGAAGATCAAGTGTCATATAAATGTGAATTGCATGTAGAGATATTATAGAAATATTATATTATTATTATTTATGTATAAACTATTAAGAAAATCATTAAAATTATCCGCCAAATGATCAAACCGCATAGTTACCACCAAAAGCATTAATCCCAAGTCTCAATGTATTAGAGGAATAAGAAGTTCGTGTTGATAAAACCTACCAAAGATTATCTTTAAAATATCCATTACATGAAAACAAAGCCCAATTTCTGCAAGAGAATGAAATGAAAATGTACAAGTCACTGTTCTATGTTGAGGGAGAAAATATGTTATACTCTGCAAGTCGGAGAATTATCAGTTTGTTAGGTTGGCAATGATTTTGCACCAACATTCAAATGTGCTTCTGGCCTGAGGGCAGAGCGTGGATTAGAAAAAAGATTTATATTATGTATGGAGGAGGAGATAGTTTATATTGTGTATTGTGTGTAGAAGGAGATTGGCCGATGTAAGGCGTATGTATTTGAATTGAATTTATTTATTGTTGTATATGTTGTTGAATTGTTAGGAGGTAAGATTCTCAGTAGAGTTATTAGCAGACTTTGTAACATATATGATTTCTGATCCAAAACCAACTGGATCATAAAATTTATATTATATTCTCGAATTGTCGTTTTAAATCAGAAATCAGAGGGCGTTTTGTGTCACGTGGTAATTTGAAACCACCAAATATTTCTAAATGAGCCAATAAAATGTAATAGAACTATAAAATTGGAAAGAAGGTTAGACCTATCTAAAGAGTAAATCAACTCAAATCAAGTATTATTAGTGATTAGGAGTAATAGCATTATCAACAACGATAAGAAAATATGTATTATTGTGATTTAATAATTATGAGAACTCATTGGTAAGATCAAAAAATTATAAAGCGGCATAATTATTATTGGCGGATTACAAAAATAAAAAATAAAATAAAATGCATGAACATTGAGGTTAGAGTTACTTGTTTACGTTTTGAAAAGAATTAGTCGATCTTGGATAAATCGATAATTATCCGAACCAATACTGAATGAATCAGCTGATTATTCGATCAACCCATATGACCGGTTGAATCATATAAAATTCACTCATAAAGGATATATTATGTATACTAAAGGAAGTCGATGTGTAGAAATACAAATAGCTATTATTTCTGTATAAATATTTATTATAATCTAAAAAAGCATGATAAATCAAGAGTATAAAAAACTCATATAAAAACTAAATGTATTATCTATTAAAATCGTATGTTACGATTTATTTATGAATTCAATTTAAGATAAATACCCCATATATCTGTATAAAAACTTCTTTTATTAATTTTTTCTATTATAAAGCCGAGGAAGCCCTGATTCCCAAGGCAACCAATTGTATTGAGTCTATTAAATTGAGGCCAATCAGAGAGTAGCTTATAGAATTATTCTAGGAAGAAGCAAATTTTTCTGAAAACCTCTTTCTTCTGGCTTAAGATCCCAACCGAGAGGATGCACATGGAGTTTAGGGTCTTTTCTTATTCCTTTTAAAAATTTTTTAACGAATTATTAAGCCAAACCCTTTTTTAAATGTAATGTATGTTTGTTGAATGTTAATTGTTTGTGAACTCAGTGCTGTCAAGGAGTTCGTAATTGTAAAGATTCCCATAAAAATAGCTTTAATTCGAAAGAAACTTATAAAAATCTGGATCACACGTTAGCCCAGCAGTGACGAAAAGGAGCCTACCTAATTAATTATTGGAAATAATTAATTCAATCCACGAGAACATCCAGAACTTCAGTCAGTGAGTGATAAGTCAAACCAAATGAGCTCATTTGTCTACGTTCAGTGGGGTAATAATTAATAAAAAAGCGCTATTCCAATTAATTAGAGTTAAAATAAAAAGTCACCACGTGTTGAACAATATCACATAGTTCACAAGAACATTTTATAAATTTATTTATTATATGTAGGAAGCTTACTTCCATGCACTGCCCGAATTCATATTAAAAGCCCTGAGATCTCATGTTCGAATATTAATTTATTAAATATTAATTTTGTTTATTGAACAAAACATATCATATCAAACTTATAGACCGAACAGGTTTTTATTGGTAGAATTTTGTATTGATTGGAAGTCTAAGTACCAGTATTAAATATAATATATTTATGAATTTGAAATTCATTATTGTGAATATTAGCAAAGCCTGTGATAATTATTCAGATTTTAAAAGTAGATTATTTAAGTGAATCACAGATTTATTGAATATTTTATGCATATCTGTTTTATGGGAATATATTTTGTGTTTTATGTCAGCATACAAATCATAGAAATTTATTTTATCCTAGTTCATCTCGTGTTATATAGTTTGAGCTGTTTTAATATCACCAAATATTTAGCAGCATTTAAAATTATTGAATCAAATAATATTAACCTTATTCAAAGCACTCAATATTTATCATCCTTTGATGATATTCAGTTTATCAGCCAGAACAAGCATATTAAGAAATTATAGTAATAAGGTTCCAGTTATATCATATAAGGATCCAGAGAGCTTCAAGAACTGGCGTTGTAAGTTCTAAGGAATTTTGAAAGGGTATATTGGTGAATACTTGTATTCACGACGAGCGTTTTAAGAATCAACTAGAAACAACTATAGTTGGTCCTGATTATTCTCTAGTGGTACATGGTTACTGATAATCAGTCATCAAATATTCTTTTAATTTCCTTACTGGTATTCTTCAAGAACTTCATAGAAGCAGCGGTAAGAATTATCAATCCCTGGTCCTTGAACCTTATGGTGATTATTTGTACTTATAAAATTCATGTTTCTACCACTGAGCTAGAGCTGAGGTTTGAACCCAGTAATTTTGCGAGCCGGAAGGCCTTAATTTTTTGTGAATTTATTCGCAAAAGAGGGAATTTAGAGACTGCTCTTGTAAGTACCAGAAACACCATATTATCTGTGAAGGAATTACAATCTACAACTTCTCACAATAGCTTCATAACGTGGGACTCTATCATAAGAGATAGCCCCCCCAGGAGCACAACTTCACAATATGAGAGCAATTTATCTTTTGCCAGATTCATGATTAAAAACATCAATTGACATGGAAAATTTGCTTGAATTAATCTGTAGCCTCACACAAAGTTCATTACAATCAGTTTCTCTGAATAGATTGAATGAAAACTTCACCAGGAGAATGATATAGTTTGTTGATAACTCATTCTCGGATGCTGGATGTAGTATACACTTGAATGATTTGATCACACGCAATGACAATTGATTTCCTATTGATAACCTATAACGTTCCTATACCGGTCCTAGTATGATACAGTGCAGTGGGCAGAGCCTTAAAGGTTTCATGTTTTACTGAGTATGTATAGAATTTGGGGTTATTAGCGAAGACTACTTGGTACTTGTTCAAAAAGATAGTTGACTGGAGTGAAAAGATTCAAGGAAGTTTTTGAATTATGCATAGTTCATTTATCATTATAATTGATCCCATAATTTGCTATTAAGTATAAGGATTTATGAAATAGGCCTAGTCTTATCTATCTCTGTAGTTGTGAAGACTCAAGCTGAATGTGTAATGATAGCATGTTAAGATGCGTACAGATATACGCGCCGCGAACATGAGCAATTTACTTTTAATCAGCTGACTATATCTGTATTTTTCAAAGACCTTAAAGAGATAAGGCATCTTTAAGGTCTTTGGTATTTTTACAGAAACGGTAAGATACAGATATGAAAAGCTTGGCATCACCTGATTAAAAGTGAATTGCTCATGTTCGCGGCGCGTAAATCTGTACGCACCTTTATTCCCAGTTTCAGGTGAAACACTCGATTGGAAATGAATTTTGTTGTAGGAATCCACAATATGAGAAATTTCAAAGTTATAATCATCGATCATTTTTTAAGTTTTTTGCACTTCATATCAGCCTAATTCACTATAAAAAATTGAGCTCAAATTTGGTAATGTAGTAATAATACCTTATCTAACAGGAAGACGCTTGTTTTCTTGTATTTTATGATACCTCTCATAGATAAAAGCCTTGTTACCCATATGATAGCTGTATGTTCCATTTCCCAAAATTTATCAGTCGAAATTGTTAATAATTGATATCTTCTAACTGGTATTGATTTATTGAGAAAAACTCTTTGTAGAATACTCTACTCGAGGCATTTTCTTCCTATTCACTTGTGATTGTTGACAGCACAGCTTCTCATAGGATTTATAGACATATTATAAGGATAGGCAGAGCTCACATCAATTTCAAGCTATTACCGTTCACTCAAAATAATAATTATAGAACATCTTGTCATCTCAATTTGATTGGAGTTATTGAAGTTTCATATCTCTACATTTCAATGTGTTGAAGTAGACCTATTTTCAACCACTGAATACATTGATTCTATTGAATCTTTTTTTTGAGTACCCCCTGGTTTCTTCTGCTACCTCAAACTTGAAAGAACTTCAATCGATTGTAATTAATTGTCGGACTATAGGATGCGTTTATTTCTAATAAGCTTCCTGCACATTTAAAGGAGCTAGAAGTGGGCAATTTTAAGAGAATCATAAAAACGATTTTAATAGAAAAGAGGAGTTTGTAATTTGAGGGTATTTTGTTTGCTGTTTGTATGCTTGTGTTTGTATTTTTATTTCTTTGAATGTGAATACTTATATTAACCATGTTTTATTTATAACGATGCTATGCATTTGTATAAATGTTTTCTGCAATAAAACAAAAAAAATATTTTAAATCTTGAATCTAAAGGGAGAGTTGATGTAAACCGAAATGTTTCAAATGTTACTTCACCTTGCCATCTATAACAGAATAATTTCTGATTTACATTGAATGATGAATGTCTCTTTTGGCTACTTTGGGTACCTTTAATAACTGAACAAATATGCCTACATTCACTCGAACCATGCTGTATGAGTCCCACGTGATTTCCCCAGGCTCTGATCTTACAACAATCATCATAAATTATACTATTCTCCCATTTCTAGAAAAGATCTTTCTTTTATAATCTGGAAAGAGACAAGAAAATAAGTGTTACAACAATGAGGCTGGAATTATTAATGACGGTGTACGAAGAAGGTGTGAACCCAAGTGCTACTAATTGTTTTTTGTTTTTTAATTTCAGACAAAAGAAGAGGGAGAAGGAGGAAGAGGGAGAAGAAAGAGAAGGAGAAGAAGGAGTGGTGAATCGGAAGTGCTGGAATGTTTGTCCAGTCATCACCAAGATGTCTCCTGATTTTGGCGGCTCTAATAATCGGTTGCCACTGCTACCACGATGCATGGAGGAGGCCTGGATGTCATAAAGTCGGTAAGACAACATTTTGCACATCTCTAGTCATTTAGCTCAATAGAATAGTATCAAAGACTATTAGTAATAGGAAAGAGAATCATTCAAGGTTGTATTTGAATTATGCATCGTTCATGTATCATTATCATTGATCCCATAATTTGTTATCAAGCGTAGGGATTTATGAAGTGAGCCTACAGCTTAGTTAACTCCAATACATATTTCAGGGTGACTGATAATTTTCTCCATATATTGTCGGTGATGCTTCCGTTCTATATTGATTGTTCATATTGTATAATTATATTTTATACATTGGATGAGAAAAATTGATCAATCAATCTAGGACTATCCCTATAGCCGCTTCAAAGACATTCGAATAGTGTATGAATTTAAAGATAGAATGAATCAAATTTGAACTTGATTCAAATTCAGTCTCGAGTATACAAGAATCAATGAGAAATCGATTATATAATTCAAAAGAGATGGATGAAATCCACTTTCTGTTGAAGAAAACTTCTCAACCGAAAAACTGAAGCATGAGTATTTTTGAATATTGATCCAGGGGATAATCAAATCCAGTCTCGAGTATTTAAGAATCAATGCGATAATTCAAGAGTGATGGATCAAATCTCTAATTGCTGTTACAGATAGATTCTCAACCGAAACACTGAAGCAAGAGTATTTTTGCATATTGATCCAGGGGATAATCAAAGTATTCAAGAATCAATGAGATAATTCAAGAGAGATGGATGAAATCCATAATTGCTATTAATGATAACTTTTCAAGCGAAAAACTGAATCATGAGTATTTTTGAATATTGTTTGTAGGGGATCAAGTTTTCATAGTATCATCTCCAGTATCACCATGGTATCATCTACCATGGTATCATGGTTTGATCTCCAGTATTCAAGATCATTCCGAGATAGATTGATGGAGGATTGGAGAAGTGATGCAGATTGCCAAACATTCAAGTGAAAATTATCAAAAACAATTCAAAGTACATTATTAGTACTCAAGATTCATATTGCTCTATACTGAGTTATTCCGATTCCACGAAGATAAATTGGTTAGATCCTTAAAAATTCAACGTGAGTTTTCAAATTCAATTATCTACATTCTTCTTTTATATTGGATTGTAAATTGTAGTGTTCAATTTCTTCTTTCTATTATATCAACATTTACTCATATCATTTTTTTAATCTGTATTTTTATCAATTTAGTTTAATATAAATATCAATTTTCATAATTTAGTTTATCGATTTTAAATTCAGCGAATTACGCCAGGCCCTCACAAACACAGGCTTAAGCCTACATGTGAGTCTCTAATAACCCAAGGGTATATATGAATGTACTGTATCTGTACTGTATTATTTGTAAATTGTGAGAATAGATTGATTTGATTTGATTTGATTTCATACTTAAAGTGTTTCAATTAAAAAATGTGAGTGACACATAGCCTACATTTGGACTGTTGAATAAATTAAAATTGGAACCGTTTTGGGTCTGTGGTACTTTTCTTAGAGTTGGGTTATTTTAAATGATCGATTGATTGAATAAATGAATGAAAAGTGAATGGCAATAAAGGCAAGATGATTATAATTGATAATACCAATTTGGTATTATCTATTTAATAAGGGTGATAATTTCCTATTTCTATGTGGTTGCTATTTTCATATTTTTTTTTCTATTTATTACATTTCTCAGGATGTCTAATCAATACTCTCCATATATTGTCGTTGATGGATCCGTTTGATTATCAACGTTCTTGGAAAATCAATGAAGGTTGGAATGGAAAAAGATAGGCCTAATACTGCCCGGTTCCAAATGGAGAGGATGGATGACTTTCTCATTGATACATTGCTACTGGCATTGTTCTATTCAGTTGACAAGGTGTTGGGAAATGTTCCGTGAAATTAATCAAGATGGATGGTCTAGATGAAGTCGAAGATTGAGAAAATTGATAAGGGATAATTGATTAGCCTGACTGAAAAAGAGACAGAAAGATCACAGAAAAGTCTTTGTTGCTTTTAGAGAGAAAACTCTGGGAAAATAGTGGGAGGATTTGTCATCCATGATTCATGTTTTTGTCTGAGATCAAGTAACGATTTTTGCTGCTCATTGTTTTTACGGTTTATTACTAAAACAACGTTGTTCTGCATCGCACGAGCATTAAGCAATACATACAGATGCATGTATATATTTCCAAAACCTTAGCGTACCAGAGATGACAGAAATAATCTTTCCTTAAATTAATATTTCGTTACTTCATAGTGAAACTAAGTTGATCTTTATTCCTCTCATCGTGATTTGAATGAGTTGAAAATATGAATTAGAATGAGCATAGAGGAATTGCTTGCACGCGAACCTAATAAGAGAGTTACAGAATCCGAAAGGCTTGTAAAAAGTTTTGTATATCAAACCATTCTTCTGTCAACTAGTTCCATAACTAGGAAGTAGATACTATAGATACCATAATCAGAGAGTAGTGATACCAATACTACTCTGGGAGTATAAATGATTGGCTATTCTATGCTACAATGCTGGAGTTCCATTTACAAATTATATTTGGATGAATTTGCTGGCACATTTTTAAAACAGAAGATCTATCAGTTTTTATATTCACTTGAAAACTTATAAAACATGAGGGGAATTTCAGGACGCTTTTCGAGGGTCGCATTCTAAAATAAATCCGCTTTTCCAGTTGCGAAATTTGATTTCACTGGAGTAAGGAATGTTATCTAAGTTACTCTCGCAATGCATCATCTATCTCGCTATGAGCCTCTTTCTACATGCTCTCCATGTGTTTCAGCTGCATACTCTCCGAATATACTCACTGTATTCCTTTATGGTTTATCCTCTTTCTATGAATTATTCGTATATTGAGTTAATAATATATGAGTAAACGCGGAAAACTCTGTGTCTATTGGCAAGAATCAGGTGAACTTTTACAAAATAATATGTCAAGACTGGTTCATCAGGCTCTATAGTGTAACTTAAGTGTTTTTTATTTTATTTGTAACTTTGACTTTTGTAACAACACTTTTGTTCTATGACAATAGAAGATTATTGATTGATTGATATGATAATATGAGATTGCACCAGAACTCTTCAAACAGAATTTTCAGACTTTTTTGATATTATTTTGCTCAAAATGTTTATACTATTTCAATGAATGAGAACGATGAATTCAACCTTAGACTTTTCCTTTCTCTTACTAGTGATTCTCTCTTCCTCCTGTAAAACTTCATCAGCATATATTATCGATTTTGTGAGGAAGCCAGTTTAATCTCTTCAAAAGTCATTAATGGCGGATTCATGTCAACCTTTTTTTGATGGCCTTTTTTCAAAGTTATTCATTACGCTTGATTAATGGTAGAGCAATCTGAAGCCAGTTCTATTCAAGATTGTATAAGGATGCAGATTTAAGGCAGAGTTTCTTATTGAGCCGAAATAGAATTTTTGTGTCGAATTATTCAAAACTCATTCTTTATGGATATTTCTGAAGCATGGAAGAAATCGATCACGTGATTGAAAATAGCAGATTCTGTAAGTCAAACAATTGGATAAATGCTTGAAAATAGTGGAGAACGCTTGAAAAAAGGGAATTGATCAATTTAGCTGGATAAATTCTAGTGAAGAACTTAATCTTTTTCAACCATCAAACTCCCTGTTGTGAGAAACTATTGTAAGAAAGGACTTTGCTAGTATTATAAGAGTGTTCAACTGCTCACGACAATGAACAGTTGGCGTTTTGTATGCACTAAGTATTCTGACAAAGCAGCTCAAGTGAGTCTTTTAAGCAAACATCTTGGAAGACGACTTAGATTACCGTCGACAAACAACTGAAACTCAACGGTTCTGAGAAGTGCTGCACCGAAATTTCACCTCGCAAAACCTACTTCCTTGTGATCAAGATGAACTCTAGAGATCTCACACCCAAGATCTCTACCGTAGAGGATGTGCTCTATGAGAATAGAGCTCTAATAAAGCCCTAATACAAAATAAAATACAAAGCAAAAAATAGCAAAAAATACACTACCTCTACGGGAAAATAAAAAAAGTATTTTCATTAAAAATACTTGAAAATTTCCAATCAATGCACCCATTCACTGTGTACATTCAATGTACCCATTCAATGTATCATTCACTTGATCAGTGAGATGGTAATTACTTTCGTCTAACGATTTCAAACGAATCTAGAATATGGTTGAATTCAGATTTGTAATATGGTACTCATGACCTATCCAAAAATGTCTATTCCAAGACTAACAATAGATGTTATATTATCGATGACGGAACTATTATTTGTGTAATGGCCTACTACACTTGAAAACCGATCATTGTCAACTCTTAGGTTAACCAATGAGTGTATTTATTGGCAATGATAACGTTATCTGCTTCAAGGAACACTTCACTGTTTTCTTTCACGTATCACACTATTCAGATTTCTATTTTCAAGAGTAAATGACAGTTTGACTAAGTGATGTGTGAGAGCAAAAACTTTCTATGTTCCTATATTCATGATTGCCAATCGTTTTTGTCATTTTCCCCCAGGCTATTCATTATAGTATCATTTGTGTAATTTTCAACATCAATGCAGTATGAAAAGTTAAGAACATTAGATTCTGTCTTCCTATTTTGAATTTTTTGTTTGAAATTTAGCTGATTTCAGAAAATTTGCAGAGAGAATCTGGTCCCATTGAGAAAACCTTTCAAAATATCGTTATTATTGTTATAGAAATAGGTGAAATCAACGAAATTATTTAATTTATACTATCAGAGTGTAACCCTTCAAGATTGAGAACAGGGAAGAGACAACGATCTCGGCTATAGTTGTATCATTGTCATGTAAGCCTCGAGAACATAAAATTGAAATGTTCTTTCGTTAAGTTCAATAATGAAACCATCGCCCCAAGTATTCAAGAAAGTATGTTCACCAACTTGGATCAACTTATCACTGACAAGTTGCTTGTACTTGGCAAAGTCTGCCCTGGGAGCATCACGAAGCCACTTGTGTTTATTCCGGTTATAAAATCGCGTCTCCATATATCGAGACTTCGGGCGCTTCCGACACATATAAATTCGCTTGTGTGAGTAATATGTTAACGTTGTGAATCTTCTAGAGTAGATCCTGAGTCTTATTTTGTGATCAAGCTCTTCTCCAACTGACTCCAACAGATATTACGTACAAACTCTGATTAAGAGGCTTGTACACTATAGTGAGACACAGTATAATATTATTTGCACTTGGTGCTTTCATGAACAGAATCTCGCTAGGTTCTCGCACCAATAAGTCTGAGTACTCCTCTCTCAACAACTCAAGCCGTTCATTCAATTCAAAGTTTCCACTATTCAATTCCAGCAATTCATTGTTGAAAATGCAAACATTTTTCGAGTTAATTGAACAGTCAATTAATATTAATTCAACAGTCAAAATATTAGGCGTGAACACTCTTTCCTCGAGATTCGAATAAACTTAGATCTCCCGCGTGAAATAGTAATTATGCATACTGTAGATCTATGTATAGAATCATAAAGTTGATGCATAATCTTATAGTAAGTTCATGATATCATAGATTGGATCAGTATTGCTAACGCCTTGAAATATGGTGGGTGGGGGGAGGCGGTTGAATAATAATAATTGACGGAACGTAGTTAGGTCTATGTTTTAACTCGAATTTTCTTTTGTCTGTATGTTAAGTGATTACGGCCAAACGCGTTCATAAAATTCGATGAGATTTGGCAGTAATATACCTTTTTCAACTGCTCGTCGATGTACACAAGTTTTTTTTTGAAATTTTGCATTTCAAGGATAATATGAAAAGAAAAGGAATTCCTCCATACTCTGATATCACTATAATATATATTATCTACTCTGAAGATAGGATTATTCAGACTATAGAATTATTCATATCCAATCAACTGACAAGTGGATTACATAGATGTTCTGGAAAAGCCGTGTCTATTTCTATAAGGTCTATAGTTTCAATCTTCAAATACCTTATAGAGTTTTGCATCTTTAAGGTCTTTGGTTTCAATATTTCGTTTTGCAGGCATGGTATTATTATGCGTGGCCATCAGTATCAATATTCTCACATTTGAAAAGAAACTAATTTGATAGGTGATTAAAAATAATCAAATGAAGTAAATAATACTGAATAAATTATAATATTTTTGATTGTAAAAAATTAATTTTCATAAGATAGAAAGATTATCACAGAACTGGATGAATGATATAATATGGAATTCAAAGTAAAACGTGAACTGAGTTTGTTAACATTTCAAACAGGTGACATCAGATACTTGTGGATGGGAGGACTGCGTGAGGTCTACTGTTCACAGAACTACTAGTAATATTTGTATGGCTCCTATTGGTGGGGAGTTCCTGACGGAAGTTCCACCTCGCCTGAATATATAATTCAAGCCGTCAATCGGTCTTACGACTGTCATACTTTCAGCCGGGACCGAGAGTTTAACGTGCCCATCCGATAAGACGGGAGTGACCTGTTCAAAAACGTTTGGTGATGACCGGGTTTGAACCAGATATCTCTTGGCTGCTATCAGAGGAAACTACTATAATGAGTAAAACTACTATAATGCTGTATTCTGTTCTGCTATGCAAGCAGATTGACTGGACAAGAGAGTTAAGGTCAAAAGAATAATGAAAGAAATACGAAGTGTGTATGAGAAAATTGAATGAAATAAGTTTTCAGCCTTATAAAGGCATGACCCCGTCTTAAGTCAATAGAGGCTTTTCAATATCCAATGCAAGGTGTATTACTTTCAGGAATCATTCATCTTCTAGTAACATAGGAGTTAACATCCAGGATGAAATACGGCAACCAGCCTACGCTTATATTGGGATTGATGGCCAGTTTAATGGATTGTATTTGTTAAGAACCAAGAAATCTTCATTAATAATAACAACAGGGGACAGAAACTAAACGAAAGAAGACTGAGAAGCAGAAGATATGAATCAGTAATGAGTAAGAGAGAGAAACTGAAAAGCAAGGAGTTACTCAATTTAGAAAAAGGAGGGCTATTGCAAAAGCTATTCACTGCAAGGAGACAGGAAGAAAAATACAGTATGCTGGTTTGATCTGTTTATCTTTGAAATATAAGATACCTATAATCAAGTTATTCCGTATCAACTAAACATAACTTGGGTTAGCATAACAGTTTAATTCATGTATAATATGTTGGCTGTTCAAATAATATTTCTAAACTCACTTGATAATGCTTAGAGGTTTGATGTATGGAAGAAAAATGAAGATGAAAGACTTCTCATCCTTCTTGTCTTTCTCTTGAAATTATTCCTATAATAATACTCAGTATATAGTAAGGAAGAATAGCTTATTAGATTCTCAGCCATGCAAGCAAGTCGATGAATATAATACCATTATATATATATCATTGTTCGGAGCACTTGGACGTCTTCTGGTTCTCCCCCTCCAAATTCCGTAAGGTCTCATATAATTTGGTTGGGTAGCATGTGATCTGTATTTTTGTGATTGGTGTTCTATATTTATAAAATTTCTATTATCATTAATTTAATTATTAATTTCCTTCTATTCTTGGTTTTACACAGACATTCTTTCTCTCTTAATTCTTTCTCCTTTTTTATCTTTTTATGTTTATCTTTTATTATTATTTTATTCTATTTTGTTTAATAATTATTCTTATAATCATTGATTATTGTTTAAGATTACTTCAATGATTATTCGTACTCTTTCATATTAATTGTATATTTTTCTTCATTCTTTTATCTTCTTGCATTTCAAATTGTATAATATATGTGTTTAAAATATTGTATTGTGTGAAGGATAGTACAAAAGCTCAGCTAGGGTGTAATAATGTTGTGTTAGAAGGAATTTGCAATAACGTCAAAGATACGCCCAAAATTAGCGTTTTTCCAACGTTTTTCTCAGATTTTCTGCGTTTTCTCAGTTCTTTGACTTCCTGATGGAATGAAGCATGCTCAAATGCAGGCGAGCGAAGTGAGCCCACTGATCTCATTCTTGGACAATCCAGTCGGGGTCCAGGGGGCGGAGCCCCCTGGCTAGACGGATACGGCGAGCGAAGCGAACCTGACGGCTAGTGGTATTATAAAGATACTAGATTATTATGGTACTGGATTAGGTATCCTATCTCAATATTTTTTGTAAGATGGTAGAACTTTCTTAACCTACAATCTTCACTCAGCTTCACTCACCTCATAACTTCCTCTTCTCCAATATCAGCTTTCTTCGGGGAAAATCAACAAAAATAGGGTTGACATGAGCAAATCTAGCATTTGAAAGGCGTCTCCCCCTAGATTGGAAGTTAAATTAGTTGATGCTCTTTTTACATTTTGCAGCAGCTGACTCTGAATAGAAGAGCTTACAGGTGTAATCCAACTGAGGCGCTCCAACCCAAAGAAATAATCCACGATCTAATTGAATTTGATCATCCTTTGTGGTATCAGTGTGACGGAATAAGAACTACTTACTTATCATTCTGCCTGATTAACTCACAGAAGCAGGATAAAAATCTCATACAAGAACGTATAGAGACAGAATTTTCAAATCCATCAGACTGTCAGTTATTGAGAACGTATTCTCACATTGACAGAAGGCTTTCCACGTGTCCAGGCAATACATTGATTAAACACCAAAAGACTGACTGGATAATTACGCATTTTCAACGTTGCGTGGGATTTTAAATCGGGAATGAAGCTTCAAAGTTATCTCTCATGATAAAAATGCTCAATACGAAGATACTGATAGTTGCGTCACTTCGGAATAATCATACCTTTGCCCATCATTCTTTTTTTTACAATTACATTACAAAAAGTGAAGTAGGCCTACTTGATTGTCTTCACGAATGTGCAACTAATACAAAAATCTGGTGTGTCGCACTCACACAACTTTCCTTGCCGTTATGAAAATTGATCACCTGACGCTACTGTACACGCGCATCTCGAGTCTACTATTCAAAGATCTGCCAGCTGGTGACAGGACAATAACGCTGGAGACACACGAAGTCTGCTATCTCTTCATAGTGAATGATTTAATAGAATCAACAGTTGCCAACAGTTTGCATTATTGAATAAACACATTTTGTCAAATTTCGAGCTAATTTTCAATTTTAGGTGAAAATGTTACTGAACATTAATTGTATAGATTTTCAAGTTCAATCTTTTCCTCTCGGATTTTTTTGTTAAATTGTTTCTGAAGCCTGATAGTTGGGAATCTAAAATCAAACTTCGCATAGATGGGACGAAGCTCCTGAAATTTTTACAGGTATGGGACTTGTGGTAGTTGATAGAGCTTATCAATGACTATTTCTGATATAAATTAAATCAAAATCGTTGGAGCCGATTTTGAGAAAATCGCGAAAAACCCTGTTTTTGACAACATTTTCGCCATTTTAGCCGCCATCTTATATTGCATTTGATCGAAATTGTTCGTGTCGGATCCTTATAGGGGAAGGACCTTAAGTTCCAAATTTCAAGTCATTCCGTTGATTGGGAGATGAAATATCCTGTACACAGACGCACATACACTCATACACACACACATACACATACCGACCAATACCCAAAAACCACTTTTTTGGACTCAGGGGACCTTGAAACGTAAAGAAATTTAGAAATTGGGGTACCTTAATTTTTTTCGGAAAGCAATACTTTCCTTACCTATGGTAATAGGGCAAGGAAAGTAAAAATATTCATGTGAGTACCGGGAATATTGTTGGAAACAAAATAATTGAAGCGCACGTTTACATTTATGATAATACTCTTGATGAATTTAGAATGTGTAGTTGAGCATTGTCCAGTAGAAGAAGGGAATTTTCCAAAAGTTGAATTCCAGTTATTTTTATTAATTCATATTTCATTCATCTAGTCTTGGTTCCTTTTTACGATTTATTTTATCTATCCTCCGATAATAATAAATGTTCTCATTATCAAAATCTCTCCCGATTAATTGGCCGTCGTAGATTCTTGAAGTCTATTCATGATGTGTAATAGAAAACTAAACATGATTTAAAAGAGACTTTTTATAATTCAAGCTCAGGACACTCATTCACTTTATTCTTGTCATTAGTGAACTTGTCATTATTTGATTGTAAACGTAAAAAACAATCGGATATTGAAAATTATTTCAAAATACTTAGCAATGGAGTAGCAATGCTCAGGACACCCATCCACGTTTTATTCTTGCCATTCCTTATAATCTATCCAAAGTATCTAATGATCAATGTATTCACTATCTACGATTGAACAATAATCAATAATGAGTTTTCAAACACTTCACTTAATTCAAGGTTGAAATATGAAACAAATGAAGCACAGACTTATAAAACACTTATATTCTTATTGGTTTATTTTCCTCACCATTATATTATTCCCGTTCTTATAATTCACGCTCTATTCTGGACTCTTCCTTCTTCGCACAATCAACATAAAATAACTCCTCAAAAGTGTTTGGGAAATGAACAATAATAATCAATATTACTTTATTCAATCAGGAAATTATGAAAAATGATTTTTCTTCCGTGATCAGAGCGGATAGTTCATTCTTTCGTGACTCAGCCTCGTTCTGGATTTGGATAACCCCCAACCCTAACTAAATATGTCTTCAGAGATTACTCTCTATTATTCCTGTGTGGATAAATTAGTGGCTCCTCCTTATAACCTTCTCCCACAACTCATCCCAATACATTTTCCGATCAATAATTTTTTCTTAGAGTAGCAATGTGTCACCTCAGTGAGTTTAATTTTTACGAAAGCAAGCACTTCTTCCAATGACCTAGGCTACATTTCCTAACACATTTCATCTCTTCCATGAATAATATATCCACTATCTAATATTGTGTTATATGAGGATTAGGTGCACGATGATATTTCGAAAAGGTCTATAGAGCTCTGGTCCATTGTACATCATGTATGCTTATTTAGAACACCGGAACAATAGTGATATGTATGATAACACTGGCGCTATAGAAGGTGCAGAATCCGTTGACGACTCTGCTATGTATAAATCAGTTTGCTTGATTTTGATAAGGATCTAGTTGCATATTCATGAATGAAACCGAGGAAAGCAAATCCATCCTGTATTTATCCACTCTGAAAACTTGAAATGTGTTTATCTAAGCTCATCATTATGATTATCATATTTTTAATATTGGATGTATGGATGAAGGATTCTTTTCTAAAATATTGTAACATGTGGAAAAAGTATTTTTATTACTTTTGTCCTCCTCATGATCTTTCTTTATTGTCACGTTATCCCAAACACTCGTTCACTAATCTGGCGAGGATGTGCAGCCCTATAACATTTTGATATTTTGATCTTGCCATTTTTCAATCCTGTAAAGCATTCCAGCCTTACTTTATTTAGAGCATTCCAGTACTATTACTGCCAATTTGCAAGTGAGACTCAGCGGCTATCTTCCATGTGGAAAGAATATTTTTCGGTCTCCATAGTTAAATTTTCACTTTTCAAACTCTTATCACTGGACTGAACGATGAAAATCATAATTGAAATTCAATTTTCTGATTTATTCATTTATAAGCAAACTTACAGGCATGGAAACAAACAATCACAGAACTGTAATTGAAAAATTTAGCATCATAACTGTTATGATATCCATTCATACTATTTATCATCCTATTGAAATGGAAGTTTTGAATTGGGAAATTTTCGAAAAAATCCCGAATTATCAGTTCTATTCATTGTTTGAGAATCATTAGTGACTAAGCTCAGGAGTGCGAATATTGTTTAAAAATGTACAAGATTTTCAAAAGTTTTTTTCCCAACTATATTTAATGTTATCATCGTGGACTATATTTAATGTTATCGAGGTGGACTATAAATTCCTCGTTTTGCATAGAGATTGATATATTCTGTATTGGAATATTCATCAAGAATAAGAGTGCATCTCTGAATATTTCACAGTTCATATTATAAAACTAATCTTCTAGTAACAAAACAGGAAATTAAATGAGGAACTTCTTGAGAAATATTTCACTTCTTGAGGGAAAAGGAATGAGTTGGTTATGAGACCATAATATGAAACAAAGAACTGTGTATCTATTCTTGTTGAAGGAAGACAATGGGTTGGAGAGAGAGGGAGAATCCTAGTTACCGGAGGCAATTGAGTT
The DNA here is from genome assembly GCF_014356525.2 of Nilaparvata lugens. Classification (NCBI taxonomy): domain Eukaryota; kingdom Metazoa; phylum Arthropoda; class Insecta; order Hemiptera; family Delphacidae; genus Nilaparvata; species Nilaparvata lugens. Next base: position 57,173,807 of record NC_052508.1, on the reverse strand, counting down.
TTCCGTTGCAACAATTCTTTCAGAGGAGCTATTTTTGCGCCGGACTCTGAAATGAATAAAGTTCGCCAATTTTATCATAAATTCCAGAGAAATCGAGTTAGGATACCCTCGATGACAAAAATTACTACGTTCCCTTACCAGCTTTCATCTTGGTGGGCATTTAAATCTCATTACATATTTCCCGGATGGAAAAGCTTTTGCCTCCAAGCTCAACTGAAAAATCTGGCGCAACATTGTAACTTATTGGTTTATTGGGAAGGGTTACATAATTTGTGTTCTCTGCAACCACTTATTGCTTGAGTTTCTTATTGAGGATTTTTTGAAACATGTTGGTACTCTCTGACATTGCCATTTCACCATCGTTCACATACATTATTATTGAATCAGAACTTGAAAAAGTGATGGATTATTTCGACTAAAGATTCTCTTGGTCACTAATTTTGGGAATCATAGGCTCTTGTTATAGATTTGTTCACAGAAGAATTTTCATGCATTTATCTAAAATCTTCTAGTTTTTTATCAGATCAGTAGACGTGTTTTTTGTCTTGTATCGATAAATATAAGATAATTAGGATAATACAAGATAATTGGGATGATACAAGATGATCAAATGAAGGATAATCTGCATTGTTAAAATTCATTGTTTCTCCTAAATTTTCGAACTTCGATATTATCATAGCAGTATTTCATGATATGAATGAAAATTATATTTGGACCCGCATGCACCATATTGGTTTAACGAGGATAGATCTGCTATCCTGAATGAAACACATTAAACACAACCTAACATCCATGTTTTCATAGATTAGCGATAAACGTGGGTGGTGTATTATGACCTTAATGTTTAGAATCGTGCACTTGACTGTTATGTGCAAGCATAGAGAATAGAATAGCATAGGTGCGTACAGATATACGCGCCGCGAACATGAGCAATTTACTTTTAATCAGCTGATTCCAAGCTTTGTATATCTGTATCTTACCGTTTCTGTAAAAATACAGATATAATCAGCTAATTGAAAGTGAATTGCCCATGTTCGCGGTGCGTAAATCTGTACGCACCCTAAGTTATACAATAGGTACTATCATTTCTCTATGGTGCTACTTTCTTCTTCTTCTTCTTCTCTTCTTCTTCTTCTTCTTCTTCTTCTTCTTCTTTTTCTTCTTCTTCTTCTTCGAGAAAGAAAAAAGAAGCTATTTTTTTCATAATGAATTTTTATGATTAAGATGAAATAATCTGTGTATTAATTATTATTTTTTTTTTAACATCTTTATTGCCCATAAAAACAAAATACAAAATAAAAAACTTACAAAAGAAATATTCTAGATTATAATAATATATTATGCTATTTTACAAATAAATTAAAATTACATGGCACCACCCAGCAAGGGCAAAACCCTGACCGCTGAGTGAGAGTATCAGCTGTTAGACAATATAAAAAATTTATTTACTAATAATCAAAGCTACAAAAAAATCGAAGTTAACAATAAATTACTAGTCTAGTAATTATAATATTTGACTGATGTCGAAGAAAAATTTTTGTATCACCCACTTATTTATCTGTTCCATCCTCTGTCTACCCCTATTAGAAAGATATTCTGACAATGCATTTGGCATTATATTTATTATTTTTGAGCTAAGATACCCCAATTGTCTTCGCACTATTGTCAAATCTGAATAGTTAATATTATAAATGTTATGAGATGTAACTCTCACGTTATACATAGAAACGTTATTATTCACTGTAAATTCCTCCTTCCTCATCCATGCATAATAGAGAAGTTTCTTTATATAAATTTGACGTACTGTCATAAACTTTAAATTCGGCAAATGTTTCACTACTAGAAAAAGCCCTTGGCTTATCAAGAATTGCTTTTATTATCATTTTTTGAAATGTAAAAATTTTATTCATGAAAACATCATACGCTCCTCCCCATACCACTAACCCATATTGCAGCACCGATTGAACATAGGCAAAGTAAAGGACCCTAAGTAATTTAATGTCTAATATTTTACGGACTTTATAAAAGATAAAGGAAATAAATTTTAAGCGTTTACAAATATATTCTATATGAGGCTCCCATTTAAGGTTACAATCAACCATGATGCCCAGATACTTTATAGATTTTTCATTTTTTAGTTTAGGGCATGCACAATCCTTCCATTTTTCAAAATCGCAATTTGTATGTATTTTTAAATTCATAGCATTCACATCATTTGGTTGACCAACTATTGTAGGAGAAAATGTAATATATTTAGTTTTTGATGTATTTATACTCAATGTATTAATATCAAGCCATTGTTTAACCATGGATATTACTCTTTCTGCTCTCGAGTACGTCTCTAACCATGAGCGGTCCTTAACTATTACAGCCGTATCGTCAGCAAAGGAAATTATTTTCGAACTATCAATATTTAGTTTAAAGATGTCGTTGATATAGAGTAAAAATAAAATCGGGGACAAGACGGTACCTTGTGGTAATCCAAAGTCGTTAAGTTTTTTAGTGTTTGATTTGTAACTGTTGTTATCAGATATTAATTGTGTCCGATCACTTAAATAATTCTTAAATAATTCAAGGTGGAGTCCTCTAATCCCGTATCTCTCCAATTTTTTTAGTTATTTATTGTGGGTTATGGTATCATAGGCTTTTGCCAGGTCAATCATTATAGCTAGGCATTTGTTGTTATTGGAAGACATGGCTTCAGAAACTTCATTTGTAAAGGCGGCCAGAGCATCCTCAGTATTTTTGTTACTTTGGAAGCCATATTGATCCTTATGAATTATGTTGTGATTGTTTATAAAACCCATCAATCTAGTTTTGATTGCTTTCTCCATTATTTTTGCTAGATTACTGATTAAACTTATGGGTCTATAATTCTCCGGAAGATCAACGTTACCTGACTTGAAAAGCGGTTTAATTCTGGCTGTCTTGAAGCAAATCGGGAATTTACCAGCCTCAAAGCATTTATTAATGATGAAACATAAAGGTTCTGCAATCCAAGTAGATATTTTCTTTATTGTAATATTATTGATATGGTCTAGTCCGGGGCTTGCTGAATTCTTCAATTTTTTATAATACATTTAATCTCATCACTCGTAACAGGATTCAGGGTAAAATGTTCGTTATTAATGGGAAGTGGTCGTTGTAAATTTCATCACAATCTACATTTATAGCCGGAATTTTACTAGCATATTCTCTACCTACATTTGCGAAAAAATTGTTTAATTTATTGGGGTCAATTTTTATATTATTTCCTTTGTCAGCATTTTTACCAATAATTTCCCTCATAACATTCCATAACTTATTACTATTGTTTTTGTGTTCCTCTAATTTATTTTTATAATAATTTGTTTTAGTGACATTGATCAATTCATTCAACTTATTACTATAATCTTTAAACTTGTTTTTTAATAAAGTGTTATATGGCTGTTTAATTAGTTTTAATTTCATTGAATCCCTTACATTTATTGACTTGATAAGACCCGGTGTAATCCAAGGCTTTAAGGCTCGTTTTTTATGTGGAATAGATTTCATCTTTGTAGAATTCTCTATATGACACCTAAGTCTCTCCACAAACAATTCCGTCAATGAATCAATACCGACGTCATCATTAGAGTACAAGAACCCCCAGTCCTCGTCTTCGATGCGTTTAGTCGGTAGTGCATAGTCAATTATAGGAAAGCTACTTTTTTGTTTCGCCTGTCTGTTATTTGATAGATGGATGTGTAAAGTAGTCGAAAAGTGATCTGTAATTGATGTTTTTAATACATTACCAAAAGATTGTTCATTTATATCATTATTATTAGTCTTGAGAAAAATATGATCAATACAAGTTTGTGTAGTTTCATGAATGAAACCGAGGAAAGCAAATCCATCCTGTATTTATCCACTCTGAAAACTTGAAATGTGTTTATCTAAGCTCATCATTATGATTATCATATTTTTAATATTAGATGTATGGATGAAGGATTCTTTTCTAAAATATTGTAACATGTAGAAAAAAATATTTCTATTACTTTTGTCCTCCTCATGATATTTCTTTATTGTCACGTTATCCCAAACACTCGTTCACTAATCTGGCGAGAATGTGCAGCCCCATAACGTTTTGATATTTCGATCTTGCCATTTTTCAATCCTGTAAGCATTCCAGCCTTACTTTATTTAGAGCATTCCAGTAATATTACTGCCAATTTGCAAGTGAGACTCAGCGGCTATCTTCCATGTGGAAAGAATATTTTTCGGTCTAGATAGTTGAATGTTTACTTTTGAAACTCTTATTACTGGACTGAACGATGAAAATCATAATTGAAATTCAATTTTCTGATTTATTCATTTATAAGCAAACTTACAGGCACGGAAACAACATCACAAAACTGTGATTGAAAAACTTAGCAGCACAAAACTGTTATGATATCCATTCATACTATTTATCATCCTATTAAAATGGAAGTTTTGAATTGGGAAATTTTCGAAAAAATCCCGAATTATCAGTTCTATTCATTGTTTGAGAATCATTAGTGACTAAGCTCAGGAGTGCGAATACTGTTTAAAAATGTACAAGATTTTCAAAAGTTTTTTTCCCAACTATATTTGATGTTATCATCGTTCGAGGTGAACTATAAATTGCTCGTTTCGCATAGAGATTGATATATTCTGTAATGGAATATTCATCAAGAATAAGAGTTCATCTCTGAATATTTCACAGTTCATATTATAAAACTAATCTTCTAGTAACAAAACAGGAAATTAAATGAGGAACTTCTTGAGAAATATTTTACTTCTTGAGGGAAAAGGAATGAGTTGGTTATGAGACCATAATATGAAACAAAGAACTGTGTATCTATTCTTGTTGAAGAAAGACAATGGGTTGGAGAGAGAGGGAGAATCCTAGTTACCGGAGGCAATTGAGTTTTCCGTTGCAACAATTCTTTCAGAGGAGCTATTTTTGCGCCGGACTCTGAAATGAATAAAGTTCGCCAATTTTATCATAAATTCCAGAGAAATCGAGTTAGGATACCCTCGATGACAAAAATTACTACGTTCCCTTACCAGCTTTCATCTTGGTGGGCATTTAAATCTCATTACATATTTCCCGGATGGAAAAGCTTTTGCCTCCAAGCTCAACTGAAAAATCTGGCGCAACATTGTAACTTATTGGTTTATTGGGAAGGGTTACATAATTTGTGTTCTCTGCAACCACTTATTGCTTGAGTTTCTTATGAAGATTTTTTAAAAAACATGTTTGCACTCCCTGACATTGCCATTTTATTATCGTTTACATACATGATTATTGAATCAAAACTTGAAAAAGTGATGAGCTATTTCATAGTAACTAAAGATTCACTTAGTCACTAATTTTGGGAATTATAGACTCTTGTTATAGATTTGTTCACAGAAGAATTTTTATGCATTCATCTGAAATCAGTAGCAGTATTATTCGATCTTGTATTTATTGAACATTGCCTGTATGTTCAAAAGTTTTTTAACCAGATCACTCCCATGTTATCGGATGGGCACGTTAAACCGTCGGTCCCGGCTGAAGTATGACAGTCGTAAGGCCCATTGACGGCTTAAATTATATATTCAGGCGGTGGGACCTTCCCGCAAGGGACTCCCCACCAACAAAAGCCATACGAATTTACTTTTTGCCTGTGTTATATATCAGCAGAATAATATCAAAATTGTTGAGTTCCCTAAACACTCTTCGAACTTCGATTTTTGCAATGCAATATTCTATTATAAGAATATTGGAATGATACTTGGACCCGTATGCACACCATCTCGGTTTGAACGGAGATTGATCCGCTGTTGATTTGAACCAGGCGGAATGAGACACATTATAATTAACAGGACCAATACATTCTTGTAATTGTAGATTAGCGATGAACATGGAAGGCGCATAAGGCCTTCAATGTTTGAGTCGTGCAGTTGGATGTTATGTGCAATCAAAGAGAATAGAATAGCATAGGTTATACTATGATTAGTAGAAGTTAAAATTTATATAAATGTTCCAGAAAAAGGAGACACTTAGGTAGTTATTCACTCTAGATTTTTACTAGGAGATTAGGCCTAATTTATTGTACGAATTTATTGTACTATGTAAATAATAAGTTCAAAAAATAGCACCATAAAGATGGTATGAGCTGGTCATTTACATAGTACATTGAAATCGTGCAATAAATTAGGACAAATCTGTTAAATCTGTATGTCAATTAGTGACACATAATCTAGCTACATTTGGACTGTTGTATTAATTAGAATTGAACCGTTTTGGGCTTATAAGCCTGTCTTACTTTTCTGTAAGTTGTGTAATTCTGAATAATTAAATAAATAAATCTTCAAGTGAACCTTGAGTAAAGAACTACCTATGACTGTGTTTCCTTCCTCTGTTACACTCAAACAAGTTTTTTATTCTTCTGCTTCTTCTGTGGTATAGGCTTCAATTATTCAACATTAAATTTGGCATACTTTGGACACATTATGAGATGACCCAAGTACATGAACCTGCACTTCTCAATCAAAGGTAGAATAGTTGGTAAGCGCTTATATCGTGGGACCAGACACAATAAACAGTATCTTAACTCTATGGTGGGACGGAGAAGAATGTCTTGGTTGAGAAACCTGAGGGAAGCATTTTATTGGACAACACATGCCCTTTTTAGAGCGGTGGTGAACTATATTGAGGTCCACGTTCTAATGACAGTGGAGAAAGAGAAAGATAGCAGAACAATGTTGCCGATCCTCTGTCTTGTCAATGCCTTCTATAGATGGTAGCTGATTGATTGATTGAGTACTTTATTTGTGTAGATTGCAATATATACTGGCTTTTACACTCATATACAATAGCTTACAATACAGCAAAATTATAGATGAATTTACATAATATAGACTAAGAAAATGATTTTTGAACTGCATATGATATGAAAAAAGCAATTGGTAATAGCTATAGATAATATTGTTATGCATCTACATAAATTGGCGGAGCTTTGGACATATCAATGTCCATTCTTTGGAAAGAATATTCATAATATCCTCCCCACTAACTCTCTACCAAAACGGTAATTTCATTAATTCAACTAGGATTAATTTGTAAATGGAAATATTGTAAAAGTTTTAAATTATATGAAGATTTGAGAAAAAAACTGAAAATTGATAAAGTAGAATAATTAAACAGGTAAGTAAGATCAAATCATTGATTAATAAAATGGAGTAGGCTGAAAGAGATCAGAGTAATCAACTTTCAATAATATTCAGCAGTATGCAGTGGATAATTAAAATAACATGAGTTAATATAAATTGCAATATTTATACAATTTATTCTATAACAGGTTTGTGGGTTTGTATTGGTTGGATGGGTGAGGGATGGTTGTCATGTGATGGTTCTAGGGCTGGACAGTTTCAGCTGATAGAGGCTTATTGATGTAATATTAGACTAACAGTTCATTCTCGTTTAAAGTAATCAAATACATATTCTTATTGAACAAGAAACTATTTTTTTCATAATGAATTTCAATTATTTAGATGAAATATTCTGTAAATTAATTACTAGTTCTACATTGTTAGAAGACGCCAGAACAACGCAAAAAAGAGATAGTGCTATCTGTTTTGTTGAATGATAGACAAGGATAGCAATACCATTGCTAATCAAAAACTGCCATTATAACGTGATTCTCACCATAGGTGAGAATTGCCATGGTGATAGCCAACCTCCGCAATGGAGAAAGTACTCAAAGAAGAAGAAGAAGATTAAATATTAAAGTAATTGAGACGAATTCGTTGATTGTAATAATTATGTTTGTGTTGTGTTGAGCAGGTCACACAAGGACGATCAGCATCCCGGACTGCGTGGAGTTTCCGATCACGACGAACGCGTGTCGCGGCTTCTGCGAATCGTGGTCGGTGCCGTCCACCCTGGAGACTGTGCTCACCAACCCACACCAGGCGGTCACCTCCATCGGCCAGTGCTGCAACATCATGGACACCGAAGATGTACGTTCCTGATTATGCTATCTCAGTAGTTCATCTCTGTTATCATTCGTTAATTTGTTATCACTCTAAAGGTGCTTCCATATTGAGAAGGTAGAGGAAGAGGTGAGTGGTCGAGTGTGAGATAGAGCTACCTCAATGTAACAAAATACATTTACCTCAGTTACATTGAGGTAAGTTATCTCTATCTCAACCTCGGTCTCTAGCTCGTCCCTATGCGAGCGCCCTTACCTTACCGCTCCGATCTCATTTAATAAACGAACGGAACGAATTTCTAGTTTCGACTTGATTTTCCTTCATACAAAAATAGGGTCGAACTCACACATATTTATGGAATATTAGATTATTCAAGCGGCTCCATCTTACTTGAATATAGAATAGAATCGCTGCCTTTATTTTTTACCTAGGAGGGCGGAGTTAGGGTGCAGCCGGCCCTCTCTTACACTCAACCCTCCAATATAATGCTAAATAATTACTAGATTAAACAAATAAAATTGAGGGAAAATATATAGTGAGAATAGTAAGAGCGAATAGAACTAGATTTATTATTCTATTCTTACAAAACTAGTGACCCCTTGGGTTGAAGAACTCGCTCAAGACCTGTAGTATTGTAATATTTGAAACCTGCAACTTTTAATTTTACATAATTATATGTTGATGAAAAATATGAAAACAGCTAAAAATTTCTCTTACAAGAATCATTTGACAGTGAGTTACATTGAGAATCCTATTTGAAATAAAAAATTACTCTGTCACTTCAACATCTAATATTAACCAGCTGGAATCATGTTTGTCAGCGCGTGTGAAAGCTCATAAATAGCATCAGCTGATGTTATGAATGAATGGAAATAACAATTTTTTTCTTATGCACTTTCAATGTTATTCTCATATCCTGAAAAATGACGAAGGAGTGAGTCAATTTTATTGTCCAACGAACTTGACCTGTAAAAAGGTTCAAAAAAGTGTTCAAAATTTGAAGCTGATTCATCAATTCTTGCTAAAGTTATTGTAGAACATACACACAGACGGACAACGACTTTGGCCTTCAGTAAGTCAAAAGTGGGAACTGGCTAACGCTCGTTCGATAATAATAGTATCAAGTGAGCTGGTAGAGTATTGACATAATGGAGCTTGAAAAAATGATCTAATTTCGTATTAAAGAATAACATTTTCGAATTGATTGCAACTGTTTATTGATATCAAATGTCTCGGAAGAAATCTGAAAAAACATTGTTACATAAACATTTCATAATTATTTTCAGTCCCCTCCTAAATGAATCTAAAAGAATCAAACGACTCCTCTCCTCATAATCACAAAGTACCTTGAGGATGAGATTTATAGTATGAGTGTATTTCATCTCGGCAGCAAGTCATCTTACCATCTTTCATGTTATGATCGTCCTGGTTACGCTAACGATCGCAATAAATATTGGATTAAATTTCCTCTATTCACTGAATATCCCTCTACAAACTCTAATGAGGTTGGCCATAACACCAGGCCTATCCAGACTCATAACACCTGACTCCAAAGAAATTCGTGGTTCAACATGAATAATTGACATCATAAAACCGACATGATATTATTTTATGAGCAATATCATTACATAGAGAAAGCAAACATTTATTTATGATTTAAAGTTTAAAATGTTCTAAATTAAAGGATATTTCATGTTTTTCTATTGTTTTTATTGATACATCTCTTGTATGATTATTATAGGGTCACATCAAAACTGTTAGTATTTCATCGATTCCTAGATTGAAATAAATAATTGAAACTTCCATCTAAATCATTAATCAAACTGCATTGGGTAAGGGTCTATAGGACAATCCATCATTGAACTTATTTTCACTAGTTAGTAACCTCTCATAGAGAATTCATTCATGGGTACTTTTCATCAGTTTCTATGATTGAAGGGAATCCAAAAATATATTCACTTTCGAGAAACCTACTGAAGCTTAACAATAAATTGAGGTTTATGATGTTGGTGAGTTGAGGGGGTGAAATGTAAGATTGTAACTTGCAGTACTTCTAAATACTATAATTAGTGAATGACTAGTAGCTTGTAGTAATACTATTGTACTACAGTTATAGCACGGAGTAAAGAACACTTATTGTTTTGTATACTGTGGTTATAGCTACTATTCGAATCGTTAAAGGTGAGACTTGTGGTGCACAATCATTGATTATTCAGTCCAATTCGAAATCAATAACTGGACTAAACTTATTCAACTTTATTTTCAAATTTTCCACTGTTTTGTTGCAGATTGAGGTCCGAGTTCTCTGTCTAGACGGCACTAAAGACCTGGTCTTCAAGTCAGCTCGGAGTTGTTCCTGTTACCATTGTAAAAAAGAATAAGGATTGTCAACTGATCATCGATATAAAAGGAAATTATTATTATAAAATACAGTACTTTGATATATATTCAACAAATTGATTTGGAATTTGGCAGTATTAATTTGTACTCAATTGTACACCAGAATAAGCAAATCCCATACAAATTATTTGTAGCCTCCTCAATCAATCATCCCTAAACTGACAATATCGAATCATGATTCTTGATGTTTTCCGATGGCCTCATTCATGAAGAACAACGAAGATTTGAATTGTAATTGTCAATTCAAATTATATCGCCTGATTTAATACCTCTGTTAAAATAGAGATAAAAGTCAGTGTCTATTCACTATATAATATTATCAGTGTTATAAATATAAATAATAATCATTATTAATTTTGGAATAACAATATGAGTTACCTATTCCTAAGAATTGAAGTTCCATTCTCATAATTAATGGCATATTAGGAAAAATTTGAATAATAATATTTCTATGATTTATTATGTGAGCCTACTTTTGAAATTAAAATATAACTTGCAATGAGTTGATTTATCCTGTTGAAATTATTATCGTTATTCCTTTCAATTTCCCCAATCAAGATTATGCCTCATTTTGCTGTTAAAGTGTTGAAACAGAAAATGATATTTTTTTTATAAATTATTATCCTTAGAAAATATCAAACAAAAGCAGCTTATCGCTTATGATAATAAGTTCCTACAGATGTTACAGATGGGAGAATTTACATTTCTATTGTTCGATAATTATTAGACTACTTCCACCATATATTTTTCTCCCTCCCCGAAAAGTATTAATTCATATACAAAGGAATTATGTTACCATTGAATTTTTCGATATCATATATTCTATTTTTTGATGTAAATTATCATACTGATGATGTAAATATTTCTATTTGTAAATAAAGTAGAATTGTTCTCATTGGTATGTGTTGTTCGATCTTTGTTGACTGGTACCATATACACAGTTTCTTCAACCCTTGACAGATAATATTTGATAAATGGAATTATCACACGATTGCGTAAATTGGTTGGTGATTATGCTTAGTGAAATCTTCAAAGCTATTGACTTATAATAATATTGCTACTTACAGTCAAATGTACATAATAGAGAACAGTACAAAACTTAATAACATTATAAAAGAGAATATTGCTGTTTGATCAGTGCACATTTGAAATTTGAAATTTCATTTCAAACTGTATTATATCATATATGAAGTCTCCTTTGTTAAAATGTGGTTCGATTTGAGTTTGAGCCACTAGCCACAGGCAGATTCCATTCAGTTTGAGCCAAGGAATGTAGAATAGAATAGAATGTAGAATCTATTCTAGGTGCTGTGTTTTGAGCTTGTACTGTGCAAACGGCCTTTAGAAGATTCAAATCTTGAGAGCGAGAGAGTACTGATGATGGATATTAATAGCTAGCTACTATACTCCACGGAAAAATACAAGAAATCAATTTCAAGGCAAGAATTAAGGTATTTTTTCAAATCCTATTGATAGATGCATATTTTCCATGCAGAGCACACTGAATGCTTGTCAAAACACCAGTAATCGTGTGCTATGACGGTCGAATATTTAGTACTCTTTTGGAAAATTTGATACCTAACATATTAATGTAGGTACAGCATAACTTATAAGATGGATTGATACTCAATTCATATTCTAGTGCATAATTATAAGCTTAATTAGCACATAGAGCTTCTTCATCCCTCAAGGTCAACGCATACAGCAACAGACGGACGTATGCAGACAGACTGAGGAAAATTACGTCCCAGGTTATCGAATGTTGCAACGCACTCAGATGGCCGTCTCTCTGCGTGTCTCCTCACTTAAGCATGTAGACGTTAGATTTTTCCTCCGTCTGTCTACATACGTTGGTCTGTTGATGTTTGTGTTCAAAATTGTTACGAACACGATGTTTGGCTAGAAAATAAATCAATTCTATTTAATTACTATTTTGATTGATACAAGAGGAGAGTGTAAGGAGAAATAATTAGAAAACTAGAGGAGAGAATTGGAGTGTGATAAAAATTAGAAGGAATGATTTTAACAACCATACACTTCTCATTCCATGAATCAGCAGTCAAGGAATTTTAGAAACCTCAAACTCTACCTCTGAACTGATAATTAATTTTTCCTACAGTTACCTTGGAAAGTGACCATTCCTGCACTGATTACAGAGCGCAAAGAATCACTTTTCCGCTCTAGTGCGCAAAGTATTGCTTTTCGTACTATTAATACTTTGCGTATTATCTTGCAGCCATCCCAATCAGCTGTTGACATTGTTGGTGTGTATTTTGAATGCGAATTTGTTCTATCTATATTTTTTCTGATTTTCAAATAAATAAAAATGAGAACTCATTAAATTATACATTTTGAATATTATTGATTATTCATTATTTCAAATAATATTTTTTTTCATTCATAAATTGATTGGTTGAAAAATTATTTCGAAATTAAAATTTACTCAAAATTATTCAAATTAATTTAATTTCCAATTTGAATAAATTATCGATTATTAATTTTCAATTGGATTATCAAGTTAAAAATAAATTAAAGTTGTTATTAATAACAAAATTATGCAGACAAACATTTGATGAATTTCAGCCATAATTTCACCCATAGTCAACCACTTTTTATATTCAATGGTAACTGTAGGAAAAATTTAATGTGAAATACGTGCGCAAAGTTCCTCTGCTGCACTCAAGAAACCATTCCGCCCTCGCCTACGGCTTGTGCGTAAACGTTTCTTTCGGTGCAGCAAACTGTCACTAGTTGCACAAATAACTATTGTAGGTCATTCATGGATTGATTTTTTTTACGTACATAAATTTACGTTTAACTAATAAGACTCGGTCATTGTTTTGCGATAAATATTACTCTAAACACAGTGAGAATAGAAGTGAACTACATATCTTATTATAGGAGGGGATTAGTGGATTAACATTATATGATATATAGTGAATTACAATTACATTCATCTAAATCTCTTCTCTCTGCCTAAACGCATTCTCTGCTGAAGGCCAAAACAGTTTTCCGATTCTACGTCAAAAGCTTCCATTCAGCAGTACGAATTTACCGGCATGCCAAGCGCTCCAGGAAATAACAAAACAAACTGAACCGTGTCATGTACACGAATTGTATAGGAACATCAATTGTCCATCATGTTAAGTGGGTGCTTTGACATGTCATCTGCCGCGGCTACCACTCATTCCACCGACAAATTGAAATTAAATGTAAACATGTTTGAGGTAAGTTGACATGTATTCTGCGATTTTGATTCTCTATTACTTGGAATACAAACTGATTAAACGAATTTCTACACTTGTTTCAAATCACAACGGGAATTTCAAGTCGTCACAATAGACTGCCAACTACTTATTTTCACGTCAGTTTGTAATAATATCGATAGCTTGATGGATTCTCAAGTATACGTGGTGATATACATAATTCGAATCCCTAATATACATTCATGTTTTGAAAAAGTGGGCATTACAATCAATTGAAAGAAATACTTTTCCAACTCTACTATAATGAGGTCCACGTTATAATGACAGTGGAGAAAGATAGGAGAAAAACGTTGCCAAGTCTCTCAATTTTGCCACTGAGTTACTCAATTCATCCCATTAAATTTGATTTTATAATAATTATCATTCCCTTGATTAAATAATCAATTTAATGTCAAATAATTCAAGAAATTTTTTCCCATAATTTGATTCGAAAATTTGCTCTCATAACTGAGATTAGATTTTTTTTATACAAACCTGAAATGGCGGCTAATTTAAAAAACTGTGATACAACAATCTGCATTTCAAAACAACAGAAATTGAGTTATTTGGTAGGTATTCTATTCCAATTTCTTTTAAAAATAATAGAAAAATATAAATCCTATTTAAAATAAGTAATTTCGAAGAAAATAGTTCTGAAATAACTTTTCAATATTATTTATACCGGTACGAGTAGGTCTAACCTATACGTGTAGGCTAACTGAAGCATGGGTGAAGTCTAGGATGGTTAGTTATCAACTTTTAAAATGTCATTTCAGGTATTTTAATTTGTGTTTTTCATACGGTAATGTCTAAAAATCATTTCATTGTTTCAAAAATACATTTCAAATCAATTATACGACTTGTGTACTCAAGTATTTTGATAGAATGAAGAAAAAAATGGCAACTGATAATGAATTGGTTACTTTTGTACAGTCACTGTCAAAAGTAAAAATAAAATATTCTGGCAAACTGACAACATTGCAAAGGTAGAGAGAGATAGCGCTATCTGTTTTGTTGTATGATAGAAAAGGACAGCAACAGTATTGCCAATCGTACACTGCCATTACATGGACCTCACTATATAGTGAGGTCCACGTTATAATGACAGTGGAGAAAGATAGGAGAAAAACGTTGCCTTGATTGTCAATGCATTCTATAAACGGTAGCTGATGCAGGTTTATTGATGTAATATTAACAGACTGTTCATTCTCGTTTAAAATAATCAATTATATTTTATTAAACAATAAATTATATTTTTCAATAATTTAATAATACATTTTCATAATCAAGATTAAATATTTTGTCAAATAATTTCATTTCTACACTGTAAAAAACCGATCTGGCAACAGAGCAAAGTGAGAAAGAGATAGCTATGTTGAATGATATAAAGCAATAGAATAGCTAATCAAACATTGCCATTATAACATAGACCTCACTATAGTCAATCGTAATAAATCATGTATACGCATTGAATCGAATGTTATTTAATGCTAATCAGAGTATATTCTGATTTCGAAATTCATTGGACCAAATAATTTGTGGAAAGCCATTTTTTAATATTTCAAAGTCCAATAATCATATTGAAAAATGAAATATCCTTTTTCACATGCAGAGATGATTTGGATATGATGAGAGTTAGCCTATTCTATATCTGATTATATTTATTATCTTTGTTCTATCGGGATTATTTTTTCTCTCCCTATCATTTTGATGATGTACTTGTATGAATCAATAAAGATATGATGTGGAAAACTTTCACAATATTCATATCTAACATTTATAAGTCTATTTGAAAAAAATATGATGAAATGCTTTGTAACGGAAATTGGTGGGTAGAAACTCTCTAAGCCACGCTTTCCATCTGAACCTGTGAATTCAATTGAAACTTCCCTAGTTAGGACGTTCTTGGAATAAATAAATAAATAACCCTCTTATCGTTTGCTATTCAAGGCATTGACATGAAATTGATATAGAAGTGGCTGGATTAGTAGTTCACGCCTCCCAAGGCAAGAAACTGTCTGATTGGTCAATGGGTTGATTATTCGCCATTCTACCTCAACAGCTCACTGCCAATAGAAAGCAAGCAGCTCTAGAATGTCACATAGAAGTCAGTGGCATGAGACTGCTCGTTGAATTTGAGGCGTAACACATTTTTGTGTCCGTATTAGTTCTTTATTTCTCCGCTAAAATTAATTCTCTCCACACTTTACAATAAATTATTCTACAATTCAGTTCGAAGTGAACAACAAATATTATATTTCTTTAAAATATATTTCATTCTTCTATAATAGCAATAATGTAGTTGCATCTCGATTCAAGAAATCAACATATAGGCCTGCTATAGATTTAAGAAAAAAAATGTTTCTATATTCCAACTCTAACAAACTCTGAGTTATTCTTACTAGAGTTTGAGCGGGAAAGATATTGGGCTCTGAAGGTTATACAAAATTCCATTTCAACTGTAGCATAGTAAAATAGTAGTAAAATGGAATGGAATAATTAAATCGCTAACCGCAGAAAGGAAACATGTCCAACTTTTCCAAAAATGTTTTTTTTTTCAATAAATGGAATATTCAATGAAAGATTCATCGTTTACTGTAGAAAGGAAACATGTCCAACTGAAAGCATTGTAATGGCGACGTTTTGAATATATCGTTTACTGCAGGTTTAGGTCTCTCCTGTAAAATTATGAAAACTGGACATGTTGCCTTTCTGCGGTTAGCGATTCAATTAGATTTCTTATAAAGTCGCAGGCTTATCAAATGTTGATTAACTTTCTATCGTCTCAGAAGAGATCGATGATCATCAACACTTGATGATGATAATATTATTGAATTTACTAGAGATATTTGGACACGCTATTTCTCCGATTTCATTTCAAATTTCCTTGAAATCGATGTTCGATCCAATGACTAGATCTGATGAAGTTAATAGTCAGTGATACCATGATAGAGATAGAAAGACTACAAAGTAGCTCATCTGGTAGTGTTTGGGTGCTTCAGAAGCTATAACATGTCGTATCACGGGTTTATGGACTTTCAGTACATGCATAATGGATGAATACACCATAGCAAGGGTGTTCTCTCTCTCGAACTACAGCTTTCCACGTATGTTTACTATTCACAAGCGTTTTCAATTTATGGTAACTTGATTGAAGGAGCTCAAGTACACAGCAGGGATAATAGAATTAGAATTCTGGATTCATAAAAAAACATTTTGAATTTTCTAGCAAGCTCAGTAATACTTTATGTAGTTATGCTTAGTTATTGCTAGGGTACTAATACATTATACTTTATGTGGTCGAAGGGGTGTAGAACTTCCCCTTCGATAAAAGATTATTTTCGATATAATATTTTTTTAATTTTATCCATCTAATAATATGAAAACATTATTTTATCCATTTAAACATTATTTACATAATGTAAATAACATGATTGAAATATGAATGAAATTATACATTCAAAATGAGAATATCACATGATAAAATTGAATTGTATTTACAATAATTGCATATTGCATTATTGCATTTAAAGTAGAAGTATTTTGAGGAGCGGGTTAACTCAGTGCTAGAATAGTATATAGTATACTATAAACTATATCTTAGTATATACTAAGATAGTAAATATATACTATCCTTGGACTCAGTGCGGGTTGACTTTGTCGCACTGATAAACTGTCGCTTAGATAATTGAGAACCTGATACTCCCGTTTGAAGAGAGTTGGTTTGAGCCTACTCCTCTGGAAATAATTAATGAGTGGTAAAATCGCATCCCGGCGGTTCGGAACCCACCTGAAACTGTAGGTCCATTCATCTCTCATTATCATTCGCCTTATTGAGTGGGTCACAAGCCTAGAGCCCATGCGGGGATCACCCTTAGCAAAAAAGTTATTACTTTCTGCTTGGACAATTGGGTATAGTCCAGTCAATATAGACATAGTAAGGAGGGTGTGTTTGCAATTCATATTGTAGTTCTGATTTTTTAATATATTATTTGGGTACATAAGAGAAGTTGCTCATGCCTTTTTTTAGCCCGTATTCCAATATACAAAAAATGACCAATTTCTAAATTCAAAGCTGCATGTCTTGTGGAATACTTCTGATAAAATTTCCAAATCTAGTGAGGATGTGAAAATTGTCCCCCTCTACCCACTGTGTATTGGAATATGGGCTTAAGTACACTCAACAATAAATTTTCCATTTTTCGACCGAATTTGACTTATGATGCATGATTTTGGACCGCCTTGACGAGCAGAGATGAATGAAGTATAGTTTATAGAACGATGGGATCCGAGCTTTATGTCAAAAGTTGAAATTGTGATCCTTGAGGTGCCCTTAAGCGCGCCTCTCCACTAGGAAATACTGAAATGAAGTGCATCTAACGGGTGATTCTCATAGAACATAATCTCATGAACTTATGTCATTGTGCGAAATATCAATAATTTGAGGAAAATGTAGTTGGTGATGCTGGTTGAAGCTGAAAATTAGGTGTTTTTCACAATACAAGGAGCATTGTTGTCAGGTGTACTGGAAATCTATAATATGAGATAGAGCGCTCTATCTCAGATTGTAGAGCACAAAAATACGCCTATGAGGATTTTGAATTATACATCTAAATGGTAACAATCGGAAGATATTGTTGATCAAAAACTAAAATCCATCAAAATTTTTTTTCTTCAAATTCCACTCATTTTTGAAAAATCATAATTCAGTACTTATTGGAGATAGAGAGTTCCGAATGATCGCATTTCATTCAGATTCTTATAAACTAAAAAAGGCATGAGCAAATTTTTCTTTCCAATTAGGAGATTTGGCAGAAATAGCTGAAAACTGGGAAATGAGCCGAAAATACGAGGTTTTTGGGCCAGCCTGTATCTAGCACAAGGAAATTTCGCATGAAGAAATTGGTTCTGGACTTCTCTTATGTACCCAAATAATATATTAAAAAATCAGAACTACAATATATATTGCATGCACCAATGTATATAGTGACTGGACTAGTAGGCCTAATACAATCATGTAAAAGGGAGTTGGGTGTCAAACAGGGAAAATTCTATGAGTTCTATTTTTTTATTATTTGGTAGTTGCTACTCATTCAATTCCTAACCAGCAGATCACAAAAGTTGAAATTGACTACTATTGGAATTGTATTTAGAATGAACTTGAGAAATGAGTTTTTGGAATAGAATTTATTACTTTTTCATGTGATGATGTCCCATAATGACAGTAGTGTCCACTCCACCATGAAATGATTAGGTGACAGTAACGATTTTTGAAATATGATAAGGCAGTACTAGTTTTTGGAAAAAATATTGGGGTGGAGACATCCCCCTTGTTCGCTAAGAAGGAAACACCAGTGTAGTAAATCAACAAACTAACAAAGTGGGCGTTTTTGAGGCATGGAAAATGTAATAGCAATTTAGTGAGTGACGTATCTTGTCCAGCCACTTGCTTTGATAGGTTAGGTTGCTAGTGTCATAAATGGATTTCTCTTCTTCGGTGACTCCCACTCGGATCTCCCCTCAGCGCATTTATCGTCTATTGAAACTTTCCGCTCCAGCAGCTACGCCCCTACAACAATGAGAAATATTCTGGGAGACAATCGCTCAAGAAAAAATACCTCCCATAGTGGTTTCCTTTCACAGACAGAGAAATATACGTGTGCACCATCGATACTGCGTTCTCAAAAGGATACCTTGGATTAGAAAAATATCTCATCTGAAAATCGCTGGTTAGTTCATTTCACAATTCTATATCTTCACGTTCCAGTAGCCCCATGAATTCTCATACAAAGATTTTACAGAATATCTCATTCTTCAATATTCTCTGTAGCAATGTAGCACCATTTCACACTAGTGAATGGGATACAAAATCAGCGAAAATCACTTTCAAACCTCTTTAGAATAGATTTCTAGAAACATTTTGCAGTTATTTTATTAACGATCCCATGATGATAATTATGAATCAACTATGTCAAACCTAGGCTCATTGGCAGGTTTCCTTTTTCATTTCCTATTATTTCTTCATTTTTCCTTCCCCTTATTTTTCTTCTCATCCTACTTCTTCTTCTTCTTCTTTCTCTCCTCCTCATCTTCTTCTCTTTTCTCTCCGATAATTATAATTTTATTGATATCATACTTTGTTGATATTATGATCCAGACATTTGATATTTCACCTATCTAATAATGTTACACCTTTGTCCGGCTGTGCACTTACTTCGCTCTCCTAGGCTTAAATTAAAGGCATCAATCAATCAATTGAACGGCAATGTACATACTGAGGCATAAGAAGGGTTTTTCAATTTCAATTGATAGGACTACACTAATACATGGTTTGATCCTTTAGTAAAACTTGCTTATTTTATAGCTAGTCTTATTTAAAACTTTAATGGTAGACATACGATCGATCGTAATAAATATAGTAGACATACGATCGATTACGATCGATTACGATCGATCATAATAAATATTCGATCTGGTTCTATTGTCTTCAACGCTCTTTTAATCTCAGTTTTCATCACAGAAGTATTGAAAAAATGTGATTAAAAAATTTTGATCGGAAGAAGACACAAATGAGTTTTCATCACAAAATTTGTTATTTATATACAAAATAAGATTGGAGAACTACGAACAATGATTTCATCTTTAGGATCAATCGAGTTCTATGCCTTTTGGATCTTCGAATTGGATGGTTACTTCTCTCCCATAAGTAAATGGGTAATACATTCCATGCCAGCATTTAAGTAGGAAAATCTAATTGTTCGGTAATGTAGTGATTGAGAACTATGATAATTATTCAGAGAAGGTCACAGTTGTTTATTGGATAAGGGAGTTACGAAGAAATGGAAATAGGGAGTTACATGGCATAAGGGAGTTTTGGAAAAGAGAGGAACAAAACCAGAATCCAAAGTGTTACAAGTGGAAAGATCCACTACCCATTCACTCTCAAAAATAGACTCCTAGAGCACATTATGCCGACCTTTCATGTTTACAGATTTTATATTAGCATTTATATTGTGTTGACTTTCAACCTGGGAAAATTGTACCTATGAAATATTCAACAGGTAGGTCTACGTGAATTGTAAAAAATTCTCATTTCCAGCTACAGAAAAATTGTTTGACAAATTCGAACATCACTGAGAACTCACTAAGAAATCGCTGGCTGAAGAAGTATAAGGTTGAATATGCATGAGCTTCTAAGCAAACGCTGTGTCTATCCAGTTTCTAAGTAGTCTGTTTCTGTTTCTAGGTCGGAAATACATGAGCTGTTTGCATCACACTCAGCTATATATAGTTTACAAGTTCTTCATACTTATATCTTATTTTTCAATATCCAAATATCTTTGTAGATGAAGATAGGTACTCTAAGTTTGTGTCATTATTATTTATCATGAAATAAAAAAAACAGGAGATTATAGTGATTCTTATGATGATGATAGTGATGTTATTAGATTGGATTATATTGATGTTATTAATATTTATAAATTTTTATTATTATAATTATTTTTTATTCTAATTACAAGCTGAATGTGAGTCGGAACAGGCAATAGCCTGGTCCCTGTTTGAAAGAAGAAGAAGAAGAAGAAGAGAAGAAGAAGAAGAAGATTATTACTACATTCACTTAATTTCCTCTATCTAGCAATATAGATAAGCTCTATATTTTGATACATTGGAACAGCTTTTCAATTTTACCCTATACAGAGTGGGTGAAAAGTCCGAGAACAGCTTAATATCTCATACACAGAGGTTATTTGATGGTGAGTGTAATTGGGGATCCTACTCAAATTGAAAATATTACTTTACTATGACTTCAAAAATCTGGTTCGCCATCTTGGATCCGCCATCTTGAATGCAACTTAATTTTTTTAAATAGGAAGGTGGTCATGCGATACATGATCTCTATACGAAATTTCATTTATAGAGAAAATGAATGGTGAAAACCGCTCATCGATATCTGAGACCGTTCAGAAGATATTAACATTATCGTTCAAAGCAGAAAGGAGAGAAAAAAAGTATGAGAACGGATTAGTCTCATAGGAAATTGTGATTCTGAGGTAAGTGTGATTGGGGAACCCTCTCAAATTGGAAATACTACTTTACTATGACTTCAAAAATCTGGTCCGCCTTCTTGGATCCGCCATATTGAATGCAACTTAATTTTTTAAATAGAAAGGTGGTCATGCGATACATGATTTCGATACGAAATTTCAAGAGAAGATCAATGGTGAGAACCGAACATCGATATCTCAAACCGTTCAGAAGATATTCACATTATTAATCAATATCACACATATCAGAAATGAAATACATAAGTGGTATTGATTAATAATGTAAATATCTTCTGAACGGTTCGAGATATCGATATGCGGTTTCCGCCATTCTCTTTTTCTTGAAATTTCGTATCAAAATCATGTATCGCATTACCACCTTCCTATTAAAAAAAAATTAAGTTGCATTCAATATGGCGGATCCAAGATGGCGGACCAGATTTTTGAAGTCATATTAAAGTAGTATTTTCAATTTGATTAGGATCCCCATTCACACCCACCGTCAAATAACCTTTGTGTATGAGATATTAAGCCGTTCTCAGACCTTTCACCCACTCTGTATAATCTTGTAACTGTGTCTTGTGTTGTTTTATTAGGAGTAGTACACCCCAATCGGGCTTATGCCTAGGGTTGTCCACTTTGATTTCACATTTTTATATCTTTCTTTTTTATTCTGTATTATGTTTGTTTGTGAAATAAATGAATTGATTGATTGATTGATTGTTTCATGGTAATCCTATTATCTTATTCCCATTTTCTATTGTGAAACTCTACAATTGAATTATTCTACTCCGCTCATTGCTTCACAGTGACCTTGTATGTTTCTGAATAATAATTCAAAATTTATTAAAGAGTGAGCGTTGAAAATGATAATAAATAATAATGGTGAACTGTAATTCCAAGTGATGAGAATTCTGAATACATTCAATGTTTATGAATGAAACAATGATTATTATTTATCCAACATCTTTTACTGGAGCTTGTTTATTATCATTCATTATTTATCATGCCTTGAATCCAAAAATTCGTTAGTTTGGCGCAATAATATCAACTCTATTGATATCCAATATCAATATTACTCATAAAATCAATATTACACGATCTCCTGTGATGTTTTTATAAGCCGTATAGAAACAGCAATAACTGAGAGATATTTCGTCGTATTCCAGTCAGGCTAGTGTCATTCATGATGATAGAAATATAATTTGAAATTGGCATTATTATTTCAAATGATATTGGTTCATATAATATCAGATATTCGATCTCAATGCTCTATTTTTCAGCCTGCATCATTATTTAACTCTTTTCAATTCAAAATTTTCTTTCAAAATATTGATTCACAAGAAAATTCATGGCACCACGATAGGAGTAAAATAATACCCACCTGCAAACTCCAAATATATTCTTGGCTTGATGAATTAATCATTCGAGTACAATAGGTTACTTCAATTTTATTAGGTCTACTTGTTACATTTCAATTTACGTGATTACTCGCTCTAGTTTCTGTTGAATTTTGATAAAATACCTTTACTTTAGTAGTTTTTGTTCTGAGCTATCTTCTTTTCCTCTTACTTATTATGAGATAATATATATTCTTACTTATAACTATCAACTGCTGACTCATGGGTAGGTCATGTTCATTCACTCTTCTTACTTTTCAAATTTCTCCTTCCGTTCTCTATTTTCCCATGTAAGCTACAAACCACACACAAATCTGAATAATTATATTATCATTATGATCAAACGAAAATCCAAATTAAATGCTGTAAATCACCCTGAAGACTTCTGCTACTACAAATATTGACAACAGGGTAAACAGCTAAATGGATATCCGATGAGTGCTACTATTAAATTATTTGTCAGCCCGGGAATTGAACCCGGTACCTCCTAATTTCCCGTCAGGAATATTTGTTAATATTAATTTGTCCACATATTTGAATATTTGTCCAAAATAATACATAGTATAAGGCGGGATGCACACCGGAGAAACGCGTTTCGTGAAAAAAGTTTCAGGAAACGTGAAACGAAAGTTGCTCGCAATCGACTGATAGGATTAAGCAGGGAACGTTTCTTTTCTATGCATGCGTGAGTGAAATGGATTGCATGAAACAAATTTCATGAAAGAGGGCTTCACGAAATGCGTATCTCCGGTGTGCATCCCGCCTTATGCTGTCGTATAAATTACAGTTTGTCATAGAAACCTAATTTCATAGTATTATGAAACCCGACTAGTAAATGGTTGAGATTTGAGCCTCATTTTATTTCGATTAAATTCTATTAACTCATGATAATATTCATTTTATTTACTACTTCTCCAATTACACTCCCGATATCACTATATTTATTATATTGATGTGCATATCAAATTTTATATCACTTATCATTGTTATGTTAATTGAAGAGCTTCAACATTATTTATAAAGATTGGTTGAAGAGTAACTCTTTACAATGGAGGTTCCTATATAATGGAGGTAGTGACAGAAAATCAGAAATGGAAAAAGCAATAATTAGTTCTTTTCATGTGACTGACCTATGTGAAAGTGAATCATCCATTTTTGAAATGAGGATGTTTATACAACATTATTATTACTTTCATTAAGAAAATTGTATACAGTTATCTGAAAAATAATGCCTTTTACTCACTTGAGGAATACCTGAATACCTGAATTGAATGTATTTTATGTAATGTAGATATGCTTTATCTGTTCAATTTGTATCGATTTTCTGTTCAATTGTGTGTAGACTACTTTTTGAAAGTATGTATTATGACTTGCCTAATGCTATAATTGTAGCCTGATGGTTAATAAAACGAATCTTGAATCTTGAATCATCCTCAATGGTTTTAAGCCTCAAACTATCCGAAATAGAAGCTTCTTTCTTCCGAAAAGCTTTACTACTTCTATGTCAAAGATCACTTTGAGAGGGATTTCCTCTTTCACATTCAATTTTTGTTTCCACAATCGCTCAAGATATTTTGTTATTCTCTCAGTTTGTTATTCTCGTATGAGTAAGGGTTTGTTTAAGCAGGGTATTATTTCCTTGATATTCCGATAAAAGCGATCAATACTTGAGAATGTTCTTGACATCTCAGTAGTCACAATAATAATGCTACGACTTTCCATTTTTTTCCTCTTCCTGTAAAATGGCACATCCTTGTTTCAAATGCGCCTTGATATGTGTTCCAGTTTGTACCATCCTCTCAGCAGGGAATCACAGCCTACATGAACTTGTCAATCGTCTAGTCCAATATTACTGATGTTTTTCTTGAAATTCTTTTGTGTTAGATAATGAAGTACGGTACTCACACACACATCGATTTTTGTTCGTACGATATTTTTGCCGTCCTTATAAATTCGATTAGATTAAACAGATTCAATTAGATGGAGGTGAGAATTGGATTCATACACGGAAAATGGACAGTCGAATTCAAGCTGCAGAAATAAGGTTTCTGAAGAGTGTATTTGGCTGCACTAGAATTGATAGAATCGGAAATACTGATATAAGACAGGTTTTATCGGTTGCTCCTCTGCATGAAAGAATTATACAAAATAGACGCAATTGGAGCAGTCATTTGAATAGAATGCAACCTGAAGAATGCTACTTGAAGTCCAAAACTATAAATCTACTGGAAAAAGAGATATAGGAATGCCTAGAAAGGGATGGTTACCGGAACAGGTTAATTGATAAACCTAATCCCCGAAGTGAATATTATGATGAGATTAAACAGATAATTTCAAACAGATGATGTTTGTCAAGTTCCGTTTAATCTGATAGAATTTATAAGGACGATAAAATATCGCACAGACGAAATTCGATGTGTATGTAACTGGCTATAGGATCTGCTAGTTATTAGTAGTAGTGATACTGAATCATATCAGTAGTCCAGTATGTGGCTTCTATCGTTTACCAGAGTTTCTCAAGCATTTTTATAAAGTTTTTGGAGATAAAGCTTACATTATTTGAACAAAAATTGACAGAATCACCACTAATTTGTCATCTTCAAATACTTAATAGTAGCCAACCACTTTTTTCCCTCTGCGGGCTTGAGCTCTCAACCCCCATCTCTATCAGTCCATTCCTCTCCAATAATTGATTTCTCCAATTGTTGTTTTGCAACACTTTACCTTCGTTCTGTAGGCGATTCAGTCATTCTTACAAGAATGTAACAAATTAATTTTTCCTACAGATACCATGGAAAGTGACCATTTCTGCACTGATTTCAGGCTGCAAAGAATCACTTTTCCGCTCTAGTGCGCAAAGTATTACTTTTCGTACTCCAGATTTGCAGCATGACAACGCAAAATAGTTAGTAGGTTATATGGAGCACAAGTGCAGGGAAATCAAAATTAAGTTGGTAACACTGACTGTGGTCCACGTTATAATATGACAGTGGAGAACGGCGTTGCCTTGCCTATATGTGCCTTGATTAATTTAATTATTATTATTCAATTTAAAAAAAAATATTGAGGTTTTTATTAATAATAAAATTACACAGGAAAACATTTGATGGATTTCAGGAAATTTTACCAATAATTACCCAATTTTCATATTCAATGGTAAGTGTAGGAAAAATTTAATGTGAAATAAGTGCGCAAAGTTCGTTTGCTGCACTCAAGAAACCATTATTCCTTTCAAGTAAACGTTTCTTTCGGTGCAGCAAACTGTCACTTTGCTCACTAGTTGCACAAATAACTATTTGGGGGTTCATGAATTTTTCACTATACTACCAGCTTAGAAACCCATTTTCTAAGGATTTAGAAACCCTTCCACTGCTCACCCTTGAAAGTTGCAACACAGCAAAAATATCAAATTCTACAGCTGCATAATGAAAAATAATGTATTCCACTGATCTACTGTAAAATGTTTGCATCTGGTTTGTCTTATGATATTCTAGTGCGCTATGAAGGTCTACAGCTATTGAGATTAAAATTACTGCGATGAGTAATTTATTTCACGAAGAAGGTTCAATCATGTCAACTAGATTCATCAAGTTGACGGTTCATCAAGTTGAGAAGGTTCAATCATGTCAACTAGATTCATCAAGTTGACGGTTCATCAACTAGACATGTTCTTCATAACATTTTGTCTACAACAAGTAATGAGAATAACATACAATTAATGTATCAGAATAACATACATCATATAAAGCTTCGAACAGACTTTTGCGCCACGAACACGCTCATTTAGTTTTTCATCAGCTGATTATATCTGTATTTGTACAAAAATGGTAGGATACAGTTATAATAATTCTATCATCAGCTGATGAAGAGTGAAATGCGCGTTTCGTAGCGATTAAGTCCAAAGACCTTGAAGTTGCATAGGATCACATGCAGCGCTAGTGTTGTACTTGGAATTGAAATTGGCCATTGAGGAGGCAACCTGGAAGATTATTACATACCAAGATCTTTGTAATCTATAATATTACAAATTGTATATAATATCACGCCCTAAAATACCTCAATGGTGGCCTTCAATTTCAAGTAAGCATTGTGGGTCTATACCTCTTTGCTATGACGATGCTATGCATTTGTATAAATGTTTTCTGCAATAAAGAAATCTTGAATCTTGAATCTTGAATCTTTAATGTCTTTGATTAAGTATGTACGCAGCTTAAAATAACAAGGTGGAAGATTGTAAATTTTGAAAAATATTCTCTTTATTTGGTTTGAACTCCACAACTATTCTCTCAACATATTGTACCACTTTCACGGATATAGTAACTGATTTAGTGGAGGCTGAAAGCCTTATACCTTATTCGTAGTAGATTAACATGATTATGAGTTGAAGATGCAGCTAATGGAAGTGGTTCGGATGAGGTGATTCCACTCTATAGCGAGCGCTGGATCCCATTTACATCAGTAACTCTATCAGTTTTCTAGTCTAGTCCTGTCTAGAAAAGGCTTTTCCTCCAAGTTTAAACTGGGAGACCTGCAATAGGATGATACCGGCCTCAGTCTTACAAACTATAATGATTGTCAAGAGCTAGAGAAGAATGAGAGTATACAACTTGTAAATATTGTTAAGAATTTGAACAGATTCTCTTTAAATTCCATCTATCATGATTTTACAATAGTTCAAATACAATAAATCAGAGACTTATAAATGCTTATCATTTCTGAATGATGATATACAACTTGCAAATAGTGCTAGGAATTTGAATAGATTCTTTTTAAATTTCAACTATTATGAATTTCTATTAGTTTATATACAAGGTGGGGCAGTCAAACGGCACTATTTTAGGTATTAAAATAGCTTACACAGAAAATATTTTTAAGTAATATATGTCAACAAATAGTAAGAACACGAATGGAAACTTTTGTTATAAACAGAAAAATTGTTACTTTTTGAATATTACTCCAGTAAGGTGGCGACCATCATTTTGCACACATTGTCTAAGTCTTGAACTGAAATTCTCACTAACACGTCGTAGCACCTCTGGTGTTATTGCACGAATTTCTTGTGTAATCCGCATTTTTAAGTCCTGTATTGTTGCTGGACGAGTCTCAAAAAAAGAAATCACACGAGCTTAGATCGGGTGATCGAGGAGGCCACTGAATATCCCAATTCCTACTGATCAAGCGGAAAGTATTTTTCACTCTAGATGTACAAATAACAACTATTTTATAAAGGGTTATACCAACCCTACTCTAGAAGTAAGTCGCGGCTCCTGAAAACGGCGAAATCGCAATAGTAGGTCATCTAGTTAGCCTATCAGCTCCCTGAAATAAGCATGGAAGCTAATTTTCCAGTTTCTTGAAAACAATATTTCTTCCGTACCAGACTGGATATCAATGTTTTTTTTTTGTGTAGTTGAGAAGTTGATATTGTGGTAATTATTCATATTGAATGAAAAAGACTAAGAAATTGTCAAAAAACCACTGATTTATTGATAATTAGAAAGACAGGTTTCGGTTATTACACCATTGTCAATCTCTGATAAACTAAATACAAGAGCAGCAGAATTTATACTAGTAGGCGAGTACTGCTATTGGTCGAGGGCATGAACGCCTGCCATTCATTTTGTACTGAAAGTAAATTTTGTTATCATGGCGATTCTGTTGCTTATGCCGCCATTTTGTCACACCGTTGAGTGGGAGGAGACTGTCTAGCTAGGCCAATGGCAGGCGTTCATGCCCTCGACCAATAGCAGTACTCACCTACTAGTATAAATTCTGCTGCTCTTGTATTAAGTTTTAGTTTATCAGAGATTGACAATGGTGTAATAATCGAAACCGGTCTCTCTAATTATCAATAAATCAGTGGTTTTTGACAATTTCTTAGTCTTTTTCATTGAATATCAATGTCATGATTCTAATGCTAATTTCAGGTCATCTGACAGACAAAATTCTTCAATGTGGCCAGGCCTTTGGGCATTGGATTGCTAGATATGGTTGTGATGATGAAGATTGAAATAAAAATTCAATTATATAATAATTTAAAAGTGAATCTAAAACTAGCATATTCCATAAACTATATTGTACAGTACATGATTGCGATGAAACACAACGCAAATAAGCACTTAATGAAAAAGGATATAGCTATCTGCTTTGTGTAATGACAGACAAGGATGACAAACCAATGCTTATCACATGCTGACTTTAAAACCTCACTATAGCATCTTTCAATCTCACTTTTGAACTCATTCGACTGCAAATACAGCAGTAACTGCTACACTCTACCTAATCAATCACTATTCAAGGAATAAGAGTCATTGAAGTTTTTCAAAGTGGGTCATTTTCTTTCGTGGAAGTTTGTCCAGTATTTAACTAGCATACGGAGGCTTCAGGCTGCACCATCCATCAAAAGTATCAAAAGTCAAAAGTATTATTTTGTCTGAGTCACGCAAGAGCTCAATGCTCTCTGAAAAGTGACTGCATCCTTCGAGAATGACAGCGAATTAGGTTGATGAGGCTCCTGAGGTTCATGGGGGACTTGACAAGGGATAGCTGCCTTACTGCTCAGCTAGTAGATGATTTGTCTCAATTAGATATTCTCCTTAGCGCTCGCAAAACTCTCGAGAGACTCAAAAGAGAGTGCTAATTCCAGAAATAAGCAAAACTCCATTTTCAGACTACTTTCAACATTCTATTCCCTCTAAACAGTTCTACTCTTAATCATAGTTTACTAAGAACTTTATTTTAATTCAGTTAGAACAATTCTTCACAAAAGTAACACCAGGATATCTGAAATTCAAGTGTAACCCTATTACGAATGGTAGGTGTAGTAGAGCTAGAGACTACCTATTTCAACATTATACTAGAAGTAACTACTCTATTAAATACTCAACTTTCAATGGGAGAGTTTACATTAAGTTGATTTCGCTGGATCACTCGAGGCATTATGCGATAAAAATGACAAAAAAAGATTTTGTAGTAATCCTATGGTTTCTGTACGTTTCACAAGTTTCCTCCAATGCTAAAATTTTCCCACTCTAATTTTTCCCGGTTGAGAATTGATTCTCAATAATTCCTCTGTATAGTAAAGTTTATTTTCAGATACTGTTGATTTGGATCATATATATATTTGAACTACCTTCATCAAAGATTTGATTAATTTCATCTGTGATAAGGCTTTTGAATATTTGATGAATATGAAAGGGAACATATCTATGATCATGTATTACTGGATATAATATCTTTGATCATGTGTAATCATAACCCATACACAATACTGGGTAATGTGGCCAGTACTGTTCACACTATGAACCATTTAAAATAGAGAATTTGTACAGGGACTGAAAACTGAAAATAGAACTAAACATAATCAAATAAGTATTTTAATTTGAGTTTATTTATAAGCATTTTTAGTTGAGTTCTGAATGTATTTCACTCCTGTTTGCAGACAAAAATTTTCTTAATCAAACAGTATTGTATTCAGTGATCTGTAATATAATTTTTGTGTAACCAAATTTTTTTCAAACGGAAATGTTGTCATTGAATAAAACCTGATTATTATACTTTATCCTTACTATTATTTACCTGTATTATCCTATTATCCTTACCTGATTATTTACTTTAACCTTATCTAAATAAGCGAAATTGAAAATTTTTCTATATCTGAACGAAGTACTCGAATCGTCAGTGAATTCTCTGAGCAATGCAACTATCCCATTATAATGATAAATAATATTACTTGAGTATCACGTATTTCCAACATTGCATTCATTTTTCATCCTCTCTTTATATTTTCAGTCTGGTCTTGTCAATAACTACAGGCAAGCCGAAATAGGTTTTCATGTCCACGCCCAACAAATTCCAATTACTGTTCACTTACCTAATAAACGTTCCAATTAACAAATGTGTAATTCAAATTGACAGTGAGTTATATTCTACTCACGTTGGGAGGGGTGGAGAAATCGGGGTTCCCCACCTCAATAGCTACGCGCCCCTCTTGTGAATCTATAGAGACAGCTAACAAAAAAGTCATATATTGAAAACTATTATCAGATATTCAATAAGTACCCTTTCTCAATGCACCCAAATCTAGGAGAAAAGAATGACTTCACACTCGATATGAATGTATTACTGTTGTTCCATTTCAACTGGAAAAATTATAGGCTGCAGAGGGAATTTGAATAGATTTGAGGAGTGAGTGACATAGAAAACAAGACAAGGGAGGAGATCGGAGAAGGAATAATAATCAAGAGATTCGCTCATGCATAGAATTCGGCCCATTTGTGCATCAGGCTACAAAGAGGTCCGCTGACGTCCAACTACAACAGATTCGTCATTATTATTCATTCATTCATTCATTCATTTGTGCATTCATCCACTGGAGAGGCAGCCCTGCTCCATAGTTCGTTTTGCAATGGTTATTCAGTAACAAGCTGAGAATGTCTTTTGTCCGAGAACAATCTAATAGTAAGATGGCGATTGGAAAAGCAGTGTCGTTCCCTCATGCTACAAAACATGGATCATGAATTGGTTTTGGATTCATGATAATATTTTAAGTTGATAAAATAATACTGAGTGTGATGCCCACATAAGCTCGTAGGCTTGTGCGTGGGTAATGAGTGAGAGGGATGATGATGACAGATGACGACTAAATATTGTTTAGATGTTTTAACGTTTAGAATTTTAACATGAGTATAATTTTATTTGTGGAAATAACTGAAAATTTAAATATTTTTTTGTGATTGTGAAGGGATATTTTTGTTTGGATTTGTATTTTGAAATTAATTAATCTGACAAATTCTAAATTATTGTCGTACATACATTTTTTGGACTCAAAATAGTGTGTGAATTAAGTTATCATCTACATAACCTCCAGACTGTGTATTCCAAATTAAGGTTCACAGCAGTTTTGGGCGAATGCCTGTTGTTTCTACCTGCATTGTATCATAGAGAAACAATAGCGTAAGTAGATATCCCATGGTATAGGAAATTTATGTCGCAACTTTTACTGTTATCTCAAGCCGATTACTGTCGATTATTGTCAATTTTTACTGTTTTGTTGGGGTGATAGTGTATGAACGGCACAATTTGAGAGACTATCAGTGTCACACAGCTGCATAGGAAAGAGCTACGTGAACTATCGGCTTGGGATAACAGTAAAAGTTGCAACATGAACGCCCTATACCATGGGATATCTACTTATGCTATCGTTTCTCTATGATTGTATCTATTGTCTATGAATGAATAAATGAATAAATGACTACTTTTTAGGTAGACGAGACCGACGGCTTATCGTCTCCTCCGAAAGACGCGGATAATATAAATTATATCTTTCAATTAGAATAT
This sequence comes from Nilaparvata lugens, assembly GCF_014356525.2. Classification (NCBI taxonomy): domain Eukaryota; kingdom Metazoa; phylum Arthropoda; class Insecta; order Hemiptera; family Delphacidae; genus Nilaparvata; species Nilaparvata lugens. Next base: position 57,141,416 of record NC_052508.1, on the reverse strand, counting down.
TTCAGGTTTCATAATGTTTCACAACTTTCACATCAACTCGTCTTGTTAAGGACGATTTATTAATCTCGCGGCAGAGAATCATGTTGATTTGGCAGTGGCCGTTATCTTACAGAGATATAAATTGAACAAACGATAAATTCTTATCGAAGAGCTTCCTTCAGAGTTTTGGTCAGTTGGTGCTACAGTTGAATAGCAGTAGGAACTAAGGAAGTAGATTGATTCATAAGCCAACCTGTAAGTAACAAACAACAAACATGAATTATTGAATATTTTCTATAATAATTAAACGAGCGTAAAGCTGCGTTAACACCAAAATGATCGTGTTTATATTTCACAGCAGCCTATACGTCATCTTATGAATTTCGGGGATGCGATATTTTGATTTTTCACATACTCACTCGCTCACTCACTTTTTTACTATCCACAGCTGTTTCAGCCAAGGATGAATTATCCTTTTAATGTCGTTCAGCGAGTTTTCCCAATGATGAGACCTAGTGCAATCGAATCCTTATATCATAAACCTACTATGTTCCAAATTTCGTGAAAATCGTTAGAGCCGGTTTCGAGATCCGTTAAACATAAATAACCAGATATAAAAATAACCAGATATATAAATACAGAAATCGCTCGCTTAATATAATAGGATAGATTGTATTAGATTGAACATAACTTATCATACACATGATGAACATATGTGTTTGTCAAGTTCCGTTCAATCTAATAGAATCTATAAGGATTTAGTTATAAACATTTTGTTAATAACTTTGGTGTAAACGAGCTTAACACTTGATAAATGTATAGGTACCGTACTCATTCATTTCATTTTTGTATCATTATTCTATTAGTACCTATAAATGATGTTGAGATAATTGAAACAGTTTGAGATATCGATGTGCGGGTTTCGCTATTGATTTTCCTTTGAAATTCTGTATCGAAATCATGTATCACATTATCAACTTCCCATTTGAAAAAATGAAGTTGGATTCGAAATGAAGTTGGATCCATATGACGGATCCAAGATGGCGGACAAGAGTTCTGAAGCTACAGAAAGTTTTTTTTTCAATTGGAATAGGATTCCGATGGAACCTACTACTGTAATAATATTATCATACTTGTAAATATATACTTAGCTGTTTCCATAATAATTCTCACCAACTGTGTATAATTCCAAGTTGCGGATCTCAGATATCAATACAACAGTTCATGAGCGAGTTCTTCAACCCAGGGAGTCTCTAGTTGTATTATACTTATATTATATCATATATAATATTGTCTTATTTGAATAATTCATAAATTGAGGGGAATGTATGACGGATGAGATTTATAGGAAAACTATTCTAGTGGTATTATCATCTATCGCCATTCAGGCGAGCTTTCCATAAAGTTATAATGAATAATAGTCAGAATTTCACAGTTAGAAAATACAGCCATTTGAAGAACAAGTTGATCTGGAATATATAAATAGAATATATATTGTTGAGCTATAGAAAATTGAACCTTTAAAAGAGAAAAGAAGAACCATGCTAATCCACGAAAAGCATCCCACGCCGTGGGATGTTTTGTAAACCATTGCTATAGAATTATTCATAATCAATCATCTTACAAGTGAATTATTCATAGCATGTATTATTATCATTACACAGATGTCTGGAAAAGCCTGGCAATGGTTTACAAAACATGCCACGGCTTGGGTTGCTTTTCGTGGATTAGCGTGGGTCTACTTTGCGGCGGGCCTAAGGCCTGGTTGCATAAAAACCCGTTAAATCCAATACATGAGAATCAATCGGTGCAGGTTTTTCAAGAAGAAGGCCTCTGATTGATTCTTGGGCCATTCAATTGGTATTAAAAGTTGACAGACTTTTGTGCAACCAGATCTTAGTCTTGTTCACAAGATAGGAGACGTTGATCATGATCACTATAATATAATCTATACTCTCTGAATATATCACGAAATCATGCAGATTTGATGGAACCTCAAAATGATAAAAGAGTATTAATATTAAAATATGAGTAGTTTCTGTGTAGTTGCATTGAGTATTCATACATCGATCAATTGCAATCAAACATTCCAAACCTAATAAATTTTTCTTAGTTATTTTTTGATGATTCAAAGAATTGTGTATAATTTTGGAATTGTATTGTTATTTTCTCATTGATATTTATTGATCCATGTGGTTTATTTAACCTCTCTATAACTTTCTATCACCATTGCCATCTTGTTCTCAGATCTCCAATATACACTTCGAAGTTGTAAGGAAGCGTGGAAATGTCATTCGTCATATCACCTGCTCTTTCTGATTGTGAGAGCTCTGATACGTTAGGATTTGAAGACATAGTACAAACTGGAGGTAAGCTATTATTTATTATTAGAGAAAAACTTTTCTTATAATAACAATAACTATCGATCAACCCTATTTCACCAAATTTCATTCCATACTTGGGTAAAAAGATAGTTGATTCAAAAGAGAATCAGTTGATAAATCAACTGTAATGTAATATTACAAAATGATATGGGTTGATTTATCAACTGATTCTCTTTTGAATCAACTACCTTTTTACTCAAGTATGGAATGAATTTGGTAGAATAGGGTTCAAATGGGTTGATTTATCAACTGATTCTCTTTTGAATCAACTATCTTTTTACTATATTTAATATACATTCGACAGTAAATCCATTGGAGTAGGTCATAAGCGAGTGTTTTGAATGAGATATTATACTTCAAATAGTTCAAATTAGTAGAATTTAATGTAGGATCCATTTTTTACAATCAAAAATTTCAAACAATATTCACTATAGAGTGATAAAGTGACGATAAAAGTAATAGTTGATACGTAGAGCACTGCTCTTTAGCCACTAAAGCCCAAGTGAAGTAAACTGAGAATTCGTTTTGAGGACGAAAGGAGCTATACTATGCATGTGTATTGAAAGATCCGTGACAAGAATTATTAGGTATCAAATTTCGACTAATGATAATGTTGGAACAAAACGAGCGTCTGATTTCAGCAATCACTTCCAGCTCAAGTACAACATATCAAAATGTGTACAAAAAATCTCATGTAGGTATATTTAAAAGTTCAATTCTTAATACATTCTACATTTCCTTCCTGATATCCTAATACTAGATAGTGGGAGAAATGTATGAAAATAGTTATTTCCCTTTCATTCCTGCAAAATAAATCTAGTATAAGTAATATGCATAACGATAGATCTCACTTCTTCCAGGTATGTTCAACTATCATTAGCGAATGCTTGTCGGTAAAGCACCTCAACATGTTATCGGTTATGTATCAAATATTTCACACTACTGTTCTAGCTATTGTCAAATATTTCACACTACTGTTCCAGCTATTGTCAAATATTTCACACTACTGTTCCAGCTATTGTCAAATATTTCACACTACTGTTCCAGCTATTGTCAAATATTTCACACTACTATTGTTCCAGCTAGTTCATGATTACTATCGAAAACTTCTCAACTCCTGAAGTGCAACTCCAGCTGCGTACAGACTTAATTCGCGCCACGAACACGCGCATTTCGCTTTCCATCAGCTGATGCCAAGCTTATTGACCGACTCGATCGGCTTTTGTCTGTTTGTTTGTTTGTACCGCAGTTACAGCCGCAGTTATTGTCCGATTTAGATAGAATTTTGTATACAAGTTCTTCGAAACAAGGCGCAGAAACGTATGTGTAACGATTTTTGATAAGACTTCCGGTTTTTTTTGTAATTTAAAAAACTGCAGACCAACCTCCTTCCAGAAAGTTACTTTTTCGTATCTAGCGCCGTTATCTTGCAAGATACAGCAATTTTTATTCTTTTCAAAATAGAAGATCATTGTATTCACAATACGTTAAGAGTAAATCTTGCTCAAAATGAATATAAGTGAAAAATTGGCTCTCATTTTTTAATAGAACTTGTGCCGCTCTAAAATGTGCTGTATTTATTAATTGTAGAAAACTACTCACTTGACTGAAACAATTTTTTCCCCTTTTTAACACGAAATTTCCCTGTTTCATAGTTTCTGAAAGACTATTAGCTTTTGTTCTTTCTTTTATTATGAGATCGGAAACCGAGTTGTGAGCATTTAACATTCTGCATAGCATAACAAGCCATAACATGGAAACCATCATTAGCTACCTCCTGTCATTGACACCAACAGACCCATCTTATTTAGAATCATTTTCTGTCTCACTATCGTCTAAATTGCCTACTGCATATTCCATTTTTCCGTCAGCTGACGGAATTGATCTTATAATCAATTATTAAAAATCTGGTGTGGTACACTCACACAACTTTCCTTGCTCATATTTGAAACTACGATTAGACTTCTATATTATGTGTATATATAATTGTTTTCAGAAATATCTCGACTATGTGTTATTTTTATGAACTGCGCTACCTACCTACCTCATGCACGAGAAGGAGGTTAGTAAGTCCATTTCTCAAGGATGGGGTGGACCCCCCATTAGTTTCCCAGGAAGGAGACTCATGCCAGTTGATAGAGCTGATAAATAACTATACAGGGTATGAATTTGATAAGACTTCCGGTTTTTTTTGTAATTTAAAAAACTGCAGACCAACCTCCTTCCAGAAAGTTACTTTTTCGTATCTAGCGCCGTTATCTTGCAAGATACAGCAATTTTTATTCTTTTCAAAATAGAAGATCATTGTATTCACAATACGTTAAAAGTAAATCTTGCTCAAAATGAATATAAGTGAAAAATTGGCTCTCATTTTTTAATAGAACTTGTGCCGCTCTAAAATGTGCTGTATTTATTAATTGTAGAAAACTACTCACTTGACTGAAACAATTTTTTCCCCTTTTTAACACGAAATTTCCCTGTTTCATAGTTTCTGAAAGACTATTAGCTTTTGTTCTTTCTTTTATTATGAGATCGGAAACCGAGTTGTGAGCATTTAACATTCTGCATAGCATAACAAGCCATAACATGGAAACCATCATTAGCTACCTCCTGTCATTGACACCAACAGACCCATCTTATTTAGAATCATTTTCTGTCTCACTATCGTCTAAATTGCCTACTGCATATTCCATTTTTCCGTCAGCTGACGGAATTGATCTTATAATCAATTATTAAAAATCTGGTGTGGTACACTCACACAACTTTCCTTGCTCATATTTGAAACTACGATTAGACTTCTATATTATGTGTATATATAATTGTTTTCAGAAATATCTCGACTATGTGTTATTTTTATGAACTGCGCTACCTACCTACCTCATGCACGAGAAGGAGGTTAGTAAGTCCATTTCTCAAGGATGGGGTGGACCCCCCATTAGTTTCCCAGGAAGGAGACTCATGCCAGTTGATAGAGCTGATAAATAACTATACAGGGTATGAATTTGAAAAAAATGGTCAAGTTATTTTCTAGAAAATCGTGAAAAACATGGTTTTTTAGTAATTATCCGCCATTTTTCTCAAGAATATTACGGAGCTCCTGCAATTTTTCCCAGAAATGAGACTCATGTCAGTTGATAGGGCTTATAGATAGCTAACCATGGTATAAATTTGAAGAAAATCGTTAGAGCCATTTTCGAGAAAACCGTGAAAAACATGCTTTTTTTGTAATTATCCGTCATTTTTTCCGCCATTTTGAATGCAATTTTTTCCGCAAATTTTAAACTCAAGGTCCTTATACCATGAAGATCCGACAATAAGAAATTCAATAAAATTGAATTCAAAATGGCGGAAAAAATGACGGATAATTACAAAAAAAGCATGTTTTTCACGGTTTTCTCGAAAACGGCTCTAACGATTTTTTTCAAATTCATACCATGGTTAGCTATCTATAAGCCCTATCAACTGACATGAGTCTCATTTCTGGGAAAAATTGCAGGAGCTCCGTAATATTCTTGAGAAAAATGGCGGATAATTTCATTTTTCCGTCAGCTGACGGAATTGATCTTATAATCAATTATTAAAAATCTGGTGTGGTACACTCACACAACTTTCCTTGCTCATATTTGAAACTACGATTAGACTTCTATATTATGTGTATATATAATTGTTTTCAGAAATATCTCGACTATGTGTTATTTTTATGAACTGCGCTACCTACCTACCTCATGCACGAGAAGGAGGTTAGTAAGTCCATTTCTCAAGGATGGGGTGGACCCCCCATTAGTTTCCCAGGAAGGAGACTCATGCCAGTTGATAGAGCTGATAAATAACTATACAGGGTATGAATTTGAAAAAAATGGTCAAGTTATTTTCTAGAAAATCGTGAAAAACATGGTTTTTTAGTAATTATCCGCCATTTTTCTCAAGAATATTACGGAGCTCCTGCAATTTTTCCCAGAAATGAGACTCATGTCAGTTGATAGGGCTTATAGATAGCTAACCATGGTATAAATTTGAAGAAAATCGTTAGAGCCATTTTCGAGAAAACCGTGAAAAACATGCTTTTTTTGTAATATCCGTCATTTTTTCCGCCATTTTGAATGCAATTTTTTCCGCAAATTTTAAACTCAAGGTCCTTATACCATGAAGATCCGACAATAAGAAATTCAATAAAATTGAATTCAAAATGGCGGAAAAAATGACGGATAATTACAAAAAAAGCATGTTTTTCACGGTTTTCTCGAAAACGGCTCTAACGATTTTTTTCAAATTCATACCATGGTTAGCTATCTATAAGCCCTATCAACTGACATGAGTCTCATTTCTGGGAAAAATTGCAGGAGCTCCGTAATATTCTTGAGAAAAATGGCGGATAATTACTAAAAAAACCATGTTTTTCACGATTTTCTAGAAAATAACTTGACCAATTTTTTTCAAATTCATACCCTGTATAGTTATTTATCAGCTCTATCAACTGGCATGAGTCTCCTTCCTGGGAAACTAATGGGGGGTCCACCCCATCCTTGAGAAATGGACTTAGTAACCTCCTTCTCGTGCATGAGGTAGGTATGTAGCGCAGTTCATAAAAATAACACATAGTCGAGATATTTCTGGAAACAATTATATATACACATAATATAGAAGTCTAATCGTAGTTTCAATTATGAGCAAGGAGAGTTGTGTGAGTGTACCACACCAGATTTTTAATAATTGATTATAAGATCAATTCCGTCAGCTGACGGAAAAATGGAATATGCAGTAGGCAATTTAGACGATAGTGAGACAGAAAATGATTCTAAATAAGATGGGTCTGTTGGTGTCAATGACAGGAGGTAGCTGATGATGGTTTTCATGTTATGGCTTGTTATGCTATGCAGAATGTTAAATGCTCACAACTTGGTTTCCGATCTCATAATAAAAGAAAAAACAAAAGGTAATAGTCTTTCAGAAACTATGAAACAGGGGAATTTCGTGTTGAAAAGGGGAAAAAATTGTTTCAGTCAAGTGAGTAGTTTTATACAATTAATAAATACAGCACATTTTAGAGCGGCACAAGTTCTATTAAAAAATGAGAGCCAATTTTTCACTTATATTAATTTTGAGCAAGATTTACTTTTAACGTATTGTGAATACAATGATCTTTTATTTTGAAAAAAATAAAAATTGCTGTATCTTGCAAGATAACGGCGCTAGATACGAAAAAGTAACTTTCTGGAAGGAGGTAGGTCTGCAGTTTTTTAAATTACAAAAAAAAACCGGAAGTCTTATCAAAAATCGTTACACATACGTTTCTGCGCCTTGTTTCGAAGAACTTGTATACAAAATTCTATCTAAATCGGACAATAACTGCGGCTGTAACTGCGGTACAAACAAACAAACAGACAAAAGCCGATCGAGTCGAAAGACCTCAGCTTCGCTTCGGTCAATGAGCTTATGGAAAGCGAAATGCGCGTGTTCGTGGCGCGAATTAAGTCTGTACACAGCTTAATAGGTCACATGTATGTTTATTCATTTCGAATCGGAATCGAGGTTTTTAGAGATAAGTTTTCATAGACCTTGTTCGGAATCAATTGAGTCGATTCTGGACACTTAAAATTCATAGATTCAAATAGAATATGCTTTTTAGTACCTGCTTTTCAGTAATAGTACCTATTCGTATACACACTCCATCAATATCAATTGATCCATTCAGTTAACTATGAATCCAAAGATATATTTTCCGAACAATCTGTATAAGTAAATTTACATCGACATAATGATCAAACTCCACAGAAAAATTATCTCCATTGAAAGGAATGGTTAGTTAATTTTATCAAATGTATATTTTTTAATGCAAAATATTTCTCCAAGTTTCCGAATACGATATTTGAATATTCATGGAACATATTCTGAAAGATTCTAGACAGTAGAAATCCTCACATAACAAGCTTATTGTATTTCGAGACTATTCTGTATTTCATGAGTGTGCATCTCTCTACAAACTCCATAATTTGTTCACAGATGAGACTACCAGAATGGCCGATCCTGTGAATTTTCATGTAGTTATGAAACCAGTTGAGCGAACAGCCTCATCTGTTTGTGAGGACTACAACGAACGTCAAAAATCCAATTGTGGAGACTCAAGTGAAAGTCAAGTATCCAATTGTGAGGATTCCAATGAACGTCAAGTTTCCAATCGTGAGGACTCCAATGAACGTCAAGTTTCCAATCGTGAGGACTCCAATGAACGTCAAGTCTCCAATCATGAGGACTCAGATGAGTATCAAGTTGAAGAATTGGATAATCCTGACAGTGTGATATTTGAAGAAAGATTCTATCGTTTACTGAAAGGAGACATCGCTAGTGATTGTAAATTCGTAGTTGGTCCCCAAAAAAATATTGTTGAAGGGCATAAATTGATATTTTCAATGGCGAGTGAAGTTTTCTATGCAATGTTTTACAGTCAACTCAAGGAAGATTCAATTGTGAGAATAGAAGACGTGCAGCTCGATGGCTTTCTGGGAATGAAACATTTCATTTATACTGGTCATGCCAATTTCAAATCAGTTCTCCAGGCAAGTTCAACGTATGTGGCTGCGAGAAAATATCTTATCTCTCAACTGAGTTCAGAATGCCTCGAATACATTGAAAACATCGAGATTCTACCATCTGAGGTGCTGGAGTTGTATGAATATTGTATTGTTAATGAAATTCCAGAATTGGAAGAAAAATGCAGAATACTCATTCAAGAAAAAACTGGAGAAGTAGTAGAAAGCGATCATTTTTTAACGGCCAATGCGGGTACTATTCTTATGTTGCTAGGATTAGAATCACTTCATCTAGAGTCCGAGCAAGAAGTTTTCTATCATTTAGAAAGGTGGGCGACAGCAGAAGCTGAACGTCTAGATATTAGTGCAGAGCAAATGTATTCATATTTCAATTCCCTTAAAAAACACATCAGATTCTTGTCAATGGATGGAGAGGAGTTCACTTCAGGACCTGCTAAGTCTTTGTTGCTTTCACAAGAAGAAAAGCTCAGCATTCTATTCAATATCATGGATCCCAATTCGATACCAATGCCAGACTACTTTGATACCCACTGTTCACAGAAACGGAATTTTAAAGTACCTTTCAGCAATGAGTCGAAAGAATCACTTTCATCCTTCGAAAAGGAAAACAGTTTTTTAGATCAAGATAAATTCAAATTTTTACTATCCGGTGGTATTGTATGTGATTGTGAGTTCATTGTCGGTCCTCAACAGAATATAGTGAAAGGACATAAGTTGATATTTTCCATGGCTAGTAAAGTTTTCCAAAACCAGTTCCACAAACAACGTGAAGAAGGTTGTAAAATCAAGATAAATGACGTGGAACTCGATGGATTTGAAGGGATGAAACACTATATTTATACTGGTCGTATCAATTTCAAAACTGCAATGCAGGCCTGCTTTACTTACATTGCTTCACGGAAATTCTGGATTCCCCAGCTTGGCGCAAAATGTATCAAATATATCGAAGACCAAGAAATTCCTCCTTCAGAAGTATTATCGCTGTATGAATATTGCAGAGACAGAGAGATTCCAGACATTGTTGAAAAATGTATCCAAATTATTCAGGAGGAAACTGGAGATGTTTTTGAGAGTCAACACTTTTCATCCGTTCATATGGATACTATAGATAAAATAATGAGTTTTCAAAAATTGAAGTTGAAATCAGAAATTGAGCTATTCACTTACTTTGAAATATGGGCTCTTGCTGAAGCCAAAAGATTAAGACTGAGTGATAAGGAAATAGCAACGAACTTCAACAACCTTAAAAATCACATACGCTTTCTGACAATGAAGGCAAATGAATTTGCAAAAGCTACAGCGTCGTCATTGTTGCTAACAGAGGAGGAGAAGCTCAACATTGGACTCAACGTCATCAATCTTGGCTCAGCACCGTATCCAGCAAACTTGTCATTATCACAGCAAGAACGCGATTTCTCAGCACTCAAAACAATCAAGTCTAAACACATAAATTATTTCAAAATATTATGTTCTGAATCGTTTCCAACACCATATTGTTGCTACGGGTCATGTGAAGCCTATTGTTTCTCATCATTCGATTGCGGATTTGAAATAAACGTATTCAAATGCAAAGGTAACATCTGTTTTAGGCTGCTTCCAGTTGAATTTACTGGGCAATACTTGTTTGTTTTGAAAACTAAGCTCAGAGTGATAGCAATTGATAAGAAGTACGACGATCTTGTATTTGAAACAACGTGCAGTTTCGGATTCGATGAAGAATTGGGTGAATTCTCGGGTGGATCCGGCAGATTTGATATTTTTGTAGCTGTTATTCCCTGGGATAAAATCAACAGATCATGCTTCATAGATAAAAAAAATGATGAAATTATGATTGAAGGTTCATTTGTCTTGGAGGCATTAGATGAGTGATTGAGAGAGCCTGAAAACTACAGTATCTGAACTCAATCTACTACTGTGGTAGCATTATGAAGATTCGATTCATCTCATCTCAATCAAATTGAAAGAGTTTAGCAAAATGTAATTCAATCTATCTATTGAATCAAATAGTTTCCCAATCCCATATACAATAATCTTATGTTTATTGTCTTCTATGGCAAATACTGTTGATAATATATAGTTACTGTATTAGGAGCGAAGCTGTCTCGTCAAAAGTGGAAGTTGTTATGTTTATGAAAAGAATAAACTTGTGTTAATATCATATTTGTTCGTTGAAGTTTATGAATCCCACTTCTACAAGAAGCACATTTATTTAGAATTTATAGTATTATTATCTTCATCATTATATTTATGTTTCCCATACTTCTTCTATATGCCAGCTCCGCGACGGAAATTGGCGATCATCAATGCAATCTGGATTCTATTGACTGCAGCTCGGAAAAGGGATGTTGAGTCAATGTTGAACCACTCTCTCAGGTTTTTCAACCAGGATGTTTTCCTTCTTCCAGGCCTTCAAGAATAAACGATCGTTAGACACTACTAATTGTCATAATTATATATGAGGCTTTTCAGAAGTAATTTCAAATATACTATCAGAAAATTGTTCAGAAAATGAACAGCGAAAAGTTTTAAACCATGAAGTTCGATTTCTAGACGATGATTATTGAGAGGCAAGAAAGAAACATGTTAGCATTCGAGTCAGCAATCATCGATTTGCCAACTTGAATGAAGGTAGAATAAAGTTGTAAAGTGATTCGCATTACACAAAATCAAGACTTTCCTCTAGTAGTTGATTTCTGATTCATTCAAGTTTCAAGTTTTGTGAAGTTTTCCACTCAGAGTTCTTCGGTCGTAATTAAAGACCTTGTAATAGATTTCCATCGCTGCCGGAATCATTTAGGGAACAACTATCCCGTGTTCTTACATCCGATCGTAATTAAATGGTAATACCAAGAGGGTTTTATGTAGAACACAAATTCCTTAGTTACATCCAATGTACCTAGAATACATGCATTCTTGGTAAATTGGTTGCATCTGAAGATGCGTGCAGACTTTTGCGCCACAAACACAGGTATTCCACTTTTCATCAGCTGATGCTATGAAATATATGATTAAATTAAATAGATGCTTCTTATTGATGGCTGGAACCCGGAGTCATTCTCCGTTTGTGTGTATATATATTATAAAAGAATATTACAACTTTTGATTGGTTCCATCCAAAGACCTTAAAGATTCATAGACTCACATGCAGCGCTAGTGTCGTACTTGGAATTGAAATCGGCCATTGAGGGGGCAACCTATAAGATTATTACATATCAATGCCTTTGTAATCTATAATATAACAAATATATAGATATAATATCTCGTGCTAAAATACCCCAATGGCGGCCTTCAATTACAAGTAAGAGCTATCATTGGGAAGGCATAGGCATTGTGGGTCTATCTCTTTAAGGTGTTTGGTTCCATCAATCAACCATATAAAAGCTTATATACTGTATATCTGTATTTGTACAGAAACAGTACAATAAAAATATTATAATCAGCTGATAAAAAGTAAAATGCGCGTATTCGTGGCGCATGAGTCTGTACGCAATGTAATACATTTTCAAATAATGATTGGAAAGATAACCATCATCATGATACAAATTTCATACTGTAGACTTTTTCATTCAATTTATTCCAGCTGCATATTTGGAAACTAATTATTGTAAGCTTCATGTCTTAGGAATTCTTATCATTAACCAGTACCAATCAAAGTCACAACCTGTTTTTTGATGAAATTGATTAGTTGCTTTACTCATGTAAAAGTCACCTCACTCGTCATTAATTTTTTTGATTGGATTTCTATCCCATACCAAATCAACATTCAATCATCAAAGAATCAGTGTCAGGAAAATAATTTTCCTATCAGAATTATTAAGCGAATTGTAATGTGGTAGTTGAGAGAAACATTAAACGTTGAACTATAAAACAACTTGAAAACAACCTTAAACAACTGTAAAACTGATATTTTCATATTTTTTTATCTATACTCATCACTACTATTGATCATTAAGCCCGGTACACACACATCGATTTTTGTTCCAACGATATTTTGCCGTGCTTATGAATTCTATCAGATTAAACGGAACTAAACAAACACCTCTGTTTGAAATCATCTGTCTAAACTTATCTATAAGGACGGCAAAATACCTCACGAACAAAAATCGATGTGTATGTGCGGGGCTTAACTCATCTCTTCTGTTGATAGATAACACGAAAATATAACTTCGTGATAGACCTGAGATAGCATTCACCATAGAAAAACAATTATAGTGTTACAGGCTGAGTTATTATCCCTTCACAAAGTTATATTTTCGTGTTGCTATGAGGATGGTGACAAAGCATATCGAATAAAAAATGTCAGAGATGTTCTGTTGAAATTCAGTCTGATCCCAAAGCAGCAGCCCATGTCTGACTGTGGATGAACAATATACATGACACTATAGATTGATAGTCTCATGATCAAGTTCAAAGTCCAGGTGAGTAAACAATAATTGTAAAACAGATTTGGTGAGTTACAGTCACTTCACTTTGTTTTCAATTTTATATGATCTATTATTGTCTTAATTAACCAAAACTGTCAATCTGAATAAGGTAGGTAAAGCTATCAACATTATATTGAAGAAACTGCTTCTTTTCATATTAGTTTACTCAGTGCTTCTCACATTTTGTCCTTCTACATCCTACTACATTAAAAAGGTTTAGCAATGATTGTCACTTAGTGTTAATGAGTGACATAATTTATATTCTCTCGTTTATCTTGTGTTTCTGATAAGCAATATCATTTTAGAATGTCTCAATAATATCATATCGTTTTATATCTAATAAAGTTAATATCTTCAGCACAGTTGAAGATGAATTTGATCCACTATCTTCTTATCATCAACGGAAGTACAACCGCTTGATAAGGTGATGATAAAAGATCTTAATCAACTATTGAACGAGGTGATAAACAGGCAAAAATGAACAATATTATCGTTTATCGTCATTTATTGAGCCTCTATTTAACGACTTCATCAATACGAAGGCTGTTGAATGCATCTAATGATTCTCAATATGAGAAAAATGATGGGAATATTTTTGGGAGAATAACTTATTGCTATCGAATCCATGTTATAAGAAGATGTCAATTAGCTTTATTTATTACGTGAGTTTCACGTAAACAAGTTGATGTGTATTCCATGAAAATAGTGGAATAAATTTCTCCCTATTTGAATTCTATTATAGTTTAAATTGTTCACAAGTTGATTGTGGAAAATCACCCTTGAAAATAGAATTATTGACCGAGCGAAGTGAGGTCTAAGATTCAAGTCGACGGTTTGGCATTTCTCTTAATGTTTAAATGTTTATATGTTGCGCATTTACGGCGAAACGCGGTAATAGATTTTCTTGAAATTTGACAGGTATGTTCCTTTTTCAATCGCACGTCGACATATGAACAAGGTTTTTGGAAATTTCGCATTTCAAGGATAATATAAAAGGAAAAATGAGCCTCCTTCATACACCAATATTAGAGTAAAAATCAGACTATAGAACTATTCATCATAAATCAGCTTACAAGTGATTACACAAATGTGTGGAGAAGCCAGTCTATTGCTGTATTTCCATAAGGTCTATAGTTTCAATCAGGTACTTGTGGATGAGAATACTGCGTGAGGTCTACTGTTCACAGAACTACTAGTATTTAGCAGTTTGCATGCATTAGGTAGAAAAAGTTCACCACCAGGTTTTTTTGTAATTGAATCTTTCCTGAAGAATACAGTAAGTTTTTTGAGATGTGGGTCTTGTTTGTTGTTCCTGTTTGTTCAATCATTTATCAAGCAATTTCCTGACTTACCAGCTAGAGCCTACGTCATTCCTTTTGAAATGAACAATAAGAAAATAGTGCCAACGGCAATTCTTCGCTTGTATGTGGAGACCTCCTACACAACTTCTCCAAAATACCCTTAAGATGAATTATTCCAACAGGATAAGAGAGCATTGAGGTACAATATTGTTCATGATCTGTTATTTGATCATGGAATAAGTCTATGGAAGAGTCTAAGTTCAAGTACAAATGTATTAGTCGAATAAGTCAACGAAAGATAATATTTTTTAAAAAATAAAATTGTTCATAAATATAAATTGCTACTGGCAATCTCTTCCCTGTTCAATCTCAGTAATATCATCCTTATTTGAAGAGTTTGACAAATTTACGACAGAACTTAAGTTTGTGGCCTAGGCCCGACTTAATATTGAACACTGGTGTGCCTTTACTAGTAATAATGTAAGTAGTGAGTATCAAATATGACCACAAATTGTTTCTTAGATATAATACGAGGTCTCAACGTATCTCGATACATTGATTTTAGACAAGCCTGGAATTGTAATTACAGTATTTGTATTTTTTCATGCTAGGAACTAATTTTCTTTCGCGCCTTTCGTACTTCATTTTGTAAGTTGCTTCGTCTCTCTCAACCACAATATAGTAGGTACCAGTATTGTACTACCTGACAGAGTAGACCTGATTCAGACCTTTATTGTTTCAGTTTTAGTAACCTGTATCCTGTATTGAGATAAAGTATTGATTTGTACTTCCAGTTCTGTGATACAGCAATTCACTTTACCACATGGTGCAATGTTTTAAATTTTTATTTTGCCACTAGAGGCACGATATCTTATATTTTGATTCCGAATACGGCTTTGGCTGCCTGAAAGTGTCAAAATTTGGAATAGATGTAGCATTAATGCTGTATTTCACAGCCCGAACCGAACTCTCTCCATTTATCTTTGAAGCGAATCTACACACATCAGTATCAGAGTCAGTGATCGGATCAGTGAAATTATAATTCCCATGAGTTCTAATGGGACAATTCCTCCTCAGCCCAGCCGAGCAAGTATGAATAGTCACATTAGACCTTATGAGAGTAATATTATCACTGTGTTTGACCTTTTATCTGATACTAATATGTAGGAAACCACCCCAAACATGTATGTTGACTTGCTTTAGTATGAAAAGTGACAGACAGAGAATTATTCTGCAATATAATGTGAATGAGAATGTTCCGTTCCAACGTACCGACGCATATAATACGTCTGCAACAACGTCAGAACATCATTTGCCATGCAATTACATTCCGAAATGACATGATGAATATGTCTGGTACCATCTTTCGAATATTCATTCAATACTCTCTCAAGTATTCATTCGAGTACTCTTTCATTCTGTGAAAGAGTCTTTATTATAAGTTTACAGTATCACATGAACACTAGAGAATAATTCGAATATAAACGTAAATTAAAATTTGGGAGTAATAAAGAAAATGAGAGAATAATGAAATGTGTTGAAAAGTGGCTTTTTACTTTCCTTGCCCTATTACCAAAAGTAAGGAAAGTATTGTTTTCCGAAAAAAATTAAGGTACCCCAATTTCTAAATTTCTATACCTTTCAAGGTCCCCTGAGTTTCACAAAAGTGGTTTTTGGGTATTGGTCTGCATGTGTGTGTGTGTGTGTGTGTGTGTGTGTGTGTGTGTGTGTGTGTGTTGTGTGTGTGTGTGTGTGTGTGTGTGTGTGTGTGTGTGTGTGTGTGTGTGTGTGTGTGTGTGTGTGTCTGTATATACGATATCTCATCTCCCAATTAACGGAATGACTTGAAATTTGGAACTTAAGGTCCTTACAATATAAGGATCCGACACGAACAATGAACAATTTCGATCAAATGCAATTCAAGATGGCGGCTAAAATGACGAAAATGTTGTCAAAAACAGTGTTTTTCGCGATTTTCTCGAAAACGGCTCCAACGATTTTGATCAAATTTATACCTAAAATTGTCATTGATAAGCTCTATCAACAGCTACAAGTCCCATAACTGTAAAAATTTCTGGAGCTTCGCCTCATCAATGCAAAGTTTGATTTTAGATTCCCAATTATCAGGCTTCAGATACAATTTGAACAAGAAAATTCGAGTGGAGAAGATTGAGAATAAAAATCACTACAATTAATGTTGAGTAATATTTTCACCTAGAATTGAAATTAAGCTCGAAATTCGAGAAAATGTGATTATCCAATTGCAAACTTTTGGCAACTGTTGATTCTATTAAATCATTCACTATGAAGAGATATCAGACCTCGTATGTCTCCAGCGTTATTGTCCTGTCACCAGCTGGCTTAGATCTTTGTTTATAAGTAGACTTGTGATGCGCGTGAACACTAGCGTCAGGTGATCAATTCTAATAACGGCAAGGAAAGTTGTGTGAGTGCGCCACACCAGATTTTTATAATTTATCATTCCATGACGAAATAGATCTGATCAGCAGGTGGTTGCTTTAGCTTGCTGACCTGAGGTTCAGTCATGAAATGGCGATATATTTGAGTAGGCTATTTTCTCAGCATAGACGTAAACGTACAGGTTCATGTATTTCGTACGTATGTATTTCTCTGTATTCCAGTGAAAATTAATTAATCTACTATCAAAGTCGACTCATGGACTATGGAACGGTCATGAATAATTGAAATAGGCTTTCTGAAATATCGCATGTGAATGTGACCAAGTGGAGGCTGAATAAGCTAAACTGCAAGCATGCACCAATGATCACGGCCTATTCCAGCGCTCACATCACAAATGTACGACTATTTTGCATCAGTAGCGCTTTGCTACGTCAGGCAGGAGATGTTCCAATTGATGGCTGACAATAAATGTGATCGTATGGAATGAAAGGTGATTCTTCATTTTTACTGCCTTCCAATGTGCAGCCAAAGCAGACGGCTGAAATACGTTCCACGTTTCTGCTATGACTAAATCTTGTTAGAGAGCTGGAAATAAAACGGAAGGTATCCATTACAGGCACTTACTACAAGTGATGTAGGGGGGATACCCTCTCGAATCCAGTCATCAAGCGTTCCTCATATCAACCTTGTCACTCGAAGAGAGTTTTCTTCAGCACTTGAAAGAGAGATACCCTTAGTGTACAAACTTTAATTGACCGAGCGAAGTGAGGTCTAAGATTCAAGTCGACGGTTTGACATTTCTCTTAATGTTTAAATGTTCAAATGTTCAAATGTTTGTATGTTGCGCATTTACGGAGAAACGAGGTAATAGATTTTCATGAAATTTGACAGGTATGTTCCTTTTTCAATTGCGCGTCGACGTATATAGAAGGTTTTAGGAAATTTTGCATTCCAAGGATAATATAAAAGGGAAAAGGAGCCTCCTTCATATGCTAATATTAGAGTAAAAATCAGACTATAGAATTATTCATTATAAATCAGCTGACAAGTGATTACACAGATGTGTGGAGAAGCCAGTCTATTGCTGTATTTCCATAAGGTCTATAGTTTAAATCAGATACTTGTGGATGAGAATACTGCGTGAGGTCTACTGTTCACAGAACTACTAGTTGATACAATCAATTTACTCTAGTATTCCTGTGAGAAACCCAACTCATCGTGCCTCTAAAAATGGACGAAGAATATCTGGTGAATTATCTGTTGATCGAGTTGACATTAAGTTGATTCAACTGGAATTTTGTATTATAGTTGAATTAAAACATCTTTCAAATCGGAGGGATATACGGACCAGAGAGATGGAGGGAGATGAAGCTCCAGTTAAGCAAATTTAAGTGATGGATATATAAGTTGTCAAAACAGGCTCAGTCGATGCAGTGATCATGAGGTATTGAAAACTTACTAAAGACTGTTTGTCTGACCACTGTCCACTCTAGCACGGCGACATCGCGGCTGCTGTATCCCTATTCTTCTCTGCTCTACATATTCCTCCGAGTTGAAAGATGTTCTAATTAGACTATAGTTACGTTTTTAAATAAGCTAGTGTTTGTCTTTCTGAAGAGTATCAAGAGATCAATTTTCTTAAACGCTTTTAAGCGTGGATTCAACTTCACCAATACTTTGGTGTGGAAAGTATCATTATCATCAGATCGTATTTTTCTTGATGAATATTCCGAATTTAAATAACCTCGACTCTTGTGATAGGTTCACAGTTCTTCATTGATTGATTGGAGAGAACAACGTATGGGTTCTCGATTAATTGAAATTGAGACCTGAGATATATTATCTCATATAACAAAAGGGACCCCATTTGATACTTTCAATAGTAGATCAATTTATACTATTCTATTATTAAAAATTGTTGGAGAACTAATACTGGTTCTTCAAAAGTCAAATCACTCTAATGGGAATTAAAAGAAAAATACAATCTTAGAATCTCGCCCACTCAATAATTTAATCAATCATCTCTCCCTGTTACCTGCCCAGAGAGCAATGATTTAAATTCTCTTGATTGAAGAATCAATAAATATATTGAGTTTAAGAGGTAGGTGGAATTGTGTGTGGGAAGAAATAATGAACAGGAGATTCTTCAACATCGTCAAAATATTCTCTTTATTTAACAATGCAATAGCTCTGAATGAACAAATATTTTCATAGAGAGGATTAATACTGCCGAAATAATTTATTGAAATCAGATTAGTAACAGTTTGTAACAAAATAGATATAATTATATTGAGGTCTACTGAGAAATAACAATCAGGAATTCTATATGGAAGTTATGTCATGTGCTAGATGACTACAGTACAGTTCTCATGCATTGATATCGTGTATCTACACTAAACTTAGAATTTGTAAGTGAAAATATTACTGATAATAATGATGTGAGGATCGAATGAATGATTGTAATGGAAGTAACATTTAACCCAGTTCTATTTTTATGATGATATTGACTCGTTCTAAAATAATATTAGAGGCATCAGCAACTGCATCAGTGCAATGTGTAATCAATGAATCTTTCGCTACGGACATGATGATTCACTCACGATGGTCCACTTGAAACAACTGATCAAGAATATTCCTTTGGTAGTGATACTTTACTAGAATAACAAATCAATAGAGAGATACTGTTCAGGAACTAGTAGATGATTGAATCTCCATTTCATAAACATTCACAGCTAAAATGTGGTCAAGAGGTAGACTTTCCTTGCAGAAAAATATTATGTAAAATTTTTTACTCAACTTACTTTAATCCTTCTTCTTTCCTCAATCAGTTAACTCTAAAATGTTCTTCCAACTCCTTCACTCAATCAATTAACTCTAAAATGTTCATCAATTATGTTTCTCTTATCGAGATTGGAATGCACACATCCAATCGTAACGTTTTTACTGCATTCATGAGTTCTAAACTTGTCAGGACATTCTATTTTAGTGAAAATTTCAACTATCAAACTTTGACCTTTCCTCGCCAAAGAATACTTTGAATGGCAATTGAGTAATTATTGTAAGAGTAAGAACTTGATGGGATTGAGTACTTGCTTCTTGAGTAGATGTTGTACTTGCAAAGTTTTTCAAAAACTTTTATTGAAATCAAAATTCAATAAAAATCCAAATTGTAGTTCCAAAATCCAAATATAATTGTTAGTGTAAACACTCTGATTACTGTTCTTGAACTATGGATGGAATGAGCTTCCAGGACCTTGATTGATTTCAAAGTCGAATTATTCTATAGATTCTGTTTAATATATATAATGTACAGAATATAGAAATGTTTCTGTTTTGGGGATCAACTTCAACATTGTTCCTTTTCACACAAGGGAAAAAGAAACAAATGTCTTGGGCATAATAATGGGTGCATCAGGTCTCGAACACACTTTAGAAACTAATCTTGCTTTATTGATTGTTCTAGAGTTCTGTTGGAGGTTTAATCAAGTCAAATCTTGTTTTTTAAAATTGGAATGTGTTTTTTCAAAGATATCACAATCTGGTAGATGCAATCAAAACCTAACAATGCTCGTTCGATTTCGTAGTACAGTGTAAAATTCGCAAATAACGACTGAGCATGCAGTCGAAATTCCTCATATTTTCAACGCTCGGGGTTAACTATTGTAACTCAATTTAACAGGAGATAATTGAGAATAATCCAGAATATAAAGTCATGCCAATGTGATTGCTCGAATTTCGGAGCACTACGCATGCATTGTATTCGTTAACGCTTGAAATGTGAGCCGGCTGCACAGTCAACTAGAAAATCAAACAGACGTGGGGTGCTTATAATCGGCAACAGACCAACGTTATGTATAGCTATATCAGTGGCATGAGTTTGCGTATCAGTGTAACTTCAAATGGTGCGCTGTGTTGCGAGTTTGCGTGTAAACAAGTGAAGATCGAGCTGATGAAGGGTTGTGAGGGAGAACTACAAGTGAGAAAAAGAGGGAGAATAAAGTTCAGGCAGCAAGCATCGGTGGAGAGTGAGAGAGAGAGTGAGTGGAGAGTAAATAGTGTGAGTAGTGCACAGGTAGTGCTTGAGTGCTGAAGGTGCTGCAGTCTCATTCACTAATTCTTCCGATCAATTTGACTCCCTACAACAGAATACAAAGTGTGTTAGAAAGTTGAAGTGATGATTAATATAGTAGAGTCAACCATGCCTGCAAAAAATACTTGTTAGTTACAACAAAAGTGAGAACAATAGATAGTACAAAAATATCAAAACGATAAAGCTAGAGTATGAAAAGGAATTCAGGGCGTCCTTCTGAAGTAAAGTGACCCCGGCAACATCATACAAGCTTGAGAACAAAACCTCCCGATTCTCTCTCACCTTGAAAATTCACGAATAATAGGGGTATTCACAATGTTGTAGTTAGCTGGCTAAGTCGAGCTATTTACTAAGTCTGTGTTAACTCAATGCTATAGTGGTACGTTAGAAAAAAATTAACAGACGAGATAGCAGATAGCACAGATTTGAGTCCGCTAACTCTAGCTATCTCTTTTAAAAGGCAGCCATATGTTTCTAATCTTAATTTTTCAAACTAAATTCAAGTTACACAAATTATCCGCTGAGATCGCTACTGCAGTTAGCTGATAGCAGATGGTTCTAGATGGGGCGTTCACAATCCAGAGTTGTTGTCAAATATCAATTTAAGTTGCGTACAGATATACGCGCCGCGAACATGAGCAATTCACTTTTATTCAGCTGACTATAACTGTATTTTTACAGAAACGGTAAGATACAGATATAAAAAGCTTGGCATCAGCTGATTAAAAGTGAATTGCTCATGTTCGAGGCGCGTATATCTGTACGCACCTTTAGCTGGCTAAAACAACATTGTGAATACCCCTAGTTTATTCTTATATTATTTATATTCTGAAGCAATAAACTACTTACTGTTACTGGTTAAAGCTATAGTGAGGTCCACGTTATAATGGCAGTGGATAAAGATAGTAGAACAGCTTTGCCGATTGTCTGCCGTAATTAATAATATTTATACATTGCTGAAAACGGATTTGGCAACCTTGCGGAGCTGTAGTACGATAGCACTATCTGCTTTGCCGAATGATAGACAAGGATAGCAACACCAATGTTAATCAAATACTGCCATTATAACGTGTACCTCACTATAGTGTACTTTACATAAAATCTTACCAGTACATACGATCATTTCATTTTCAA
The DNA here is from genome assembly GCF_014356525.2 of Nilaparvata lugens. Lineage (NCBI taxonomy): Eukaryota > Metazoa > Arthropoda > Insecta > Hemiptera > Delphacidae > Nilaparvata > Nilaparvata lugens. The sequence goes on along the minus strand of NC_052508.1, from coordinate 57,119,135 downwards.
TCGATCTCGTTTTTAAGATATAATGTCTTCCACCAGAATATCAAAATTTGTGGGGAACATGAGAGAAAATAGGCAGGCAGAATCTCACTAGGGAAAATAATTTGATTTAGCTTGTAGAATACCAGGTCACTCCTTCAGAGATACCTTGAGAATTTTAGAAGTATTATCCATGCCTGTAAAGAATATTATTGTAAAACATAACATAGAAGGTGAAGTACAAATTACTATATATATTATATATATATATATATATATATATATATATATATATATATATATATATATATATATATATATATATAAAAATAGTGTGAATAGAGCAATAAAAATAAGTGGAAAACTGTAAATTGCCGAGCATATCAGATACATTATTTTTAATTGATTTCATTGGAAACCTTGCATGGGAAAAAACCTGCAATGAAACCTCATAGACTCTGAGTGGTTGATTTTATATAATAATAAGTTTCAACCATTTTTCTAAGATTTTATGAACTGAAGAGTTCGAATCATAAAAACTGGTGAAGAGAAAAATTGTAGAAAGAATCTGTACTTGAGAATTTAATTGATTGCAACACAACTAAATACTTTGTAGCTTATCAGATTAGATATAATCACTCGCAAGCTATTTCCAATCTATTCAGCCACTTCTGCAAACTAGTAGACAGAACATTTTTGAAAATTATTCATACTTTACTGCTGAAAATTCCATTTAGCTCTTTCAGGAACTTGACTCGAAAATGTCACTGGTGCAATAGTTTTCTATCCGGTAGTTGGGAGAATAATATCCACTCATATTTATGATTATGATAGAGTTGATATTATTCTTATATAATCATTATTATCAAACAAGCTACAACCATAATGGTTCATTCCAACAAAAGTAGTCTATACGAATTCCACTTAGGTTCAATAAAGAAGAAAATACATATATTATTGGATACATTTCATTTTTTTGATCGAGAGCAAATTATAATTGCCACTATTTCGAACCTAATTCATTCTCAGTTAAAATATTTTAGACATTGACCAGCAACTTTTATTAGCTACATTTTGAATAATGAATAGCATTCTACTGCAATATACCTCACTCCAAGCTCAAAAGACGAAGAGAGAATGATCACTCTATTTTCTGATACCTTTGGATGTTTATCACAGAATAGTACCCAATGTTAATACATAGAATTTATAGTATTTATCCTAAATATAATTGGAAAAAGATTCTTCAGGAACGAAGATCATTAATTTCCCCATATAGAAGACAGCACATAGAAATATTAAAAGGATATAGAATAGTTTTATTATCCAAGGATTGGATAAGTCTTCATGAACCTCTTAAGCACATCCTATTGGTTCGCAAGAAATCTTAAGTCTGTTATACGAGTATGTTTATGTTCAACTTCCTATCACATAGAAGCCTAAAGCTGATACGTGAATAAAAAATACAAAACAATTAGTACCTGTAACACTACTCTCTTAAAGCCTTTGATACTCTTTATATGGAACTAGATACAGGAGTTTCATCCCTGCTTTTCATTCATCCTTAAGTTGATTGTAAATGATAAATAAATCTTTCCTCTATTTCGGTAACACTGTTCTCTTGAATTTCCACATGATATTCAGTGTAGACGAATTGACAGTAAGTGATGTGAAATAGTAATAAATCAATCCCATTGTTGAGAGTTTTGCCTCCATTTTCTCCCAAAGTATTCTTCCGTATCTCAGACTATACTGGAGACACCACCAAATCCAAGATCGGATACAATAGAATATGATTGGAGAACGATTTCCTCACTCTCCTAACAACGTATTTGTTGTGGAAGGAATTGGATTATATTCCTGAAATATTTCTCACTATCCCCAGAAAAAAAGTTTCAGTAACTGGAATAAAGTTACATCGAAATTGGAAAACATTTTCCAGAACTTGTGGATCCTTTTCTACTTTTGAATTCCCTCTATTAATGAATCAAAATGAGTTTCTCCTCTTCTATTATAACTGCATAGTACGAGAAATATAAGAATTATACCAAACTGTGTTTGGTATAAATTGATTTGCATTTGAATAATCTATCAAAATTGTATAATCAGAATATTGAAAAAATTAATCCTTGTAGGATAATAATAATATAAGTATCAGAAACCATCAGAATGTCATATTCCAAACTCCTCTTGAATCGGAGTTCTCAAATTGTAAGCTACAAAAGGATCTAATTTTCGTAAAATGGAATGTACTGTATGATTTTTTCCATGCACATTTGATCAATCCACGATTCAGCAACAGAATGATTATTGAAAAGTTTTAGTACTAGATTCGAGATCATATTCACCAACTGTAAATGACATCACAACCATCCAATAGATTCAGAAAATGTAACTCTTAATAACACTAATAATCTTCTTCTTCTTCTTAATAACACTAATAATAATATAACAATTAATAAAAATATTATAGAATTCAAGTATATCACATTCTCAAGTAGTACCAACAGAAACATCAGACAAATTGGTTTTTGTTTTGTTTGGAGATCGGAATTATTTATTTATTTATTTATTTATAAGGTTAGCAAAAAAATACAAGAATCGGAAAAGAAAAAACAGGCTATTGTCTAAAACTTCTTCAATTTCCTAATTTAGTTTTAAATTGTCCAAATATTATAGGTTATGTCCATTCAAATTTCTACACCAAATCACAATCTAAAATATAAATTAGAATAAAACAAACAATTTTAAATTTGGATGGATTAATAATAAAAGTTACAGTTGGTTAAGTTAAATTACAGTTGCGTTTAACTGAAAAATTAAAAGTTGCATAACAATGATTTCTCTCTGATATCAGTTGTATCATTAAAGAAGCCAAAGATAATTAGATGTAAGCCTTAGATCAGTTTTAATAGGAGGAAGTTAACCCTTGAATAGATTTACAATTCTTACTTAAATCAGACACCCTATTTTAGATTTTAGTTAATGGGAAATGGTTAATATCTTCAAATCATGAAGACATTGGAACCCTTTACTTCATTCTAGTAATGAATAATCTCGCAAATTATTATAAACATCCCATGTATCAACCTCTTCAACCACCCAATAAAATAAGTAGTGACAAAAATATTATTATTATTATTATTAGCGTATGGCAAATACATAAACACACACACACACATAAATTCACAAAAATATTCAGGTCTTTGATCTCTGACAAAACAAAAATAATAGAATTTAAGTCAATAGAATCATGAAGAAAAGATCAGCTATTCTTATTCGATCTTTTCTCTATGATGAAATTTTTAAGTGATTACAATTAAATAGGAACAATTCATGAACTGCTTTTGTATTGAGGAAAAATTCACTCTTGATTGACTGGAACATGGTAACTTGAATCACATTGATATAAGTATAGGAAGGAGTAATATACAACGACAATTTCGTAAATTATTGGAAAAGGGAAGGTTTAAAATGGAAAATATTCAACTAGTAACAGTCCATCATGTTTGAAGTATTTTGAACAGCTATCTAGCCAGCAGGAACAGGTCGGTACCTTAAACCTTCGCAGGAAGCTTCGGATGATTTGCAGACGAGACAGCGACAAGAGAGTGCCTGCTGGAACTGGTAGAGCTCTGTGCCGGGCTCCACATCGGGGTCGCAGTTGGACAGTTTCGCCACCGCGATCTCCCTCGAATCGAACAGGCAGACCGGGTGGAAGCTCCTCTTGTAGGGGAATCGCCAGTCAGATATCTGCGCATAGAACATTGTCGCTAGCAATAATGCTGAAATAAAGTAGGCCTACCACTATACTCTGTACAAATTAACTTCATACTTGGGAGGGACATGCGCAGCAGAGAAGGCATACAGAGGTAGGGATACAACGGCTGCGAAGTTACCGTTCTAACCGGCCAGTATTCCTCTAATTTCTCGTGAGTATTCAAGCGCTCTTGTTAAACTTATGGAGTTTCCTGTCTGGGATCCTTCACTCGACTGACTCTAATCGACAAATTGGCAACTGCGCTTCTACCTATGACTCTATCCTTCACTGTAATTGGCTGATCTCCATCCATTTTTCTGCGCCGCATGTTCTTCCAAGTCAGATGTTAATTTGTACGGAGTATAATGATTAACCAATGGTTAATGTTCAGGCAATGAATAATGATTGGGTGCACTTATCCATTGTTTTCAACATGATTGAATAGAAAAAAAGACTCTATTTTGCCCGGTTTCGCCAAGCTTGTTCAAGACATTCGAACATGGTCAAATCAGGTACCGTTTACTATTTGCAATCACTGGAACATAATAATGATTTACAGATGGAAATAATTGGAAATTGCATTTGTTCAGATGCTAATTAATGAATAATTATTATTAAACGAAAGTACCGATTAAATGCTGTGAATCACACAGAAGACTTCTGCTACCGCAAATATTGACAAAAGGGTGAACAGCGAGATGGAAATTCGATTAAAAGTCTTCGGGCTGATTCACAGCATTCAATTGGTATTTTCGTTTAATAATAATAAATTATAATATGATTTCCTTGGCAATAGTTACTATCAGTACTAACTTGAGTGCACACTTGTAAAGTGTTCCTGGCTGCCCGCATCTTCAAATGTTCCGACCCACCTTGGTGAAACCGGACATTGGAGATAATTATAATAAAACCCTTTGGATACGAGCCCTGAATATAACATTTTAGAATCAAGCTCATATCATAAGGGATATTTTAGGAATGGAACGCATAAGATTGAAAATCGTACATCTCTGCATTTGTAATGATAATAATTATCATATGATAATAATCATTCATCCTCGATCATAATTATTATGATCGAGGATGAATGATTTTGTAGAATATATTTATTGGTACAGTCCGAATCAGTGATATTTGTAATATCACTTCATCATATCGGACAATAATATGTTTTGTCAAATCTCCTCAAATTTTGTGTTTTCCAACTACATTGAATGACTTGTGAAAGCCTTAGTGTGAAATGGAACATGAGCAATTGAACCTCTTAAAACATCTTCAATATCAGTTATTCTTCCACGGTAAGCCCAAACAAACAATCTGAATCAAATTCATCCATGTTCTAAAACAAATAATTAGCATTCGATAAACATAGAATATAAGGACACCATCTAATTCATACGCAATATGCATATAAATCAATGAATTAATGTCTGGAGAATTCTATTCTTTCATGAGCTTATGAAATCTTCATTCAAATAGTGGGAGCTAATTGAACAGAAATTTCAAAAGCAATTGGAAAAATCCTTTACATCAGGATAGTAGGATGGAGAACAACCACTCAATCGAGCTTCATATGTACGGCTCAATGAAATCAATGTTTGCCAAATGTATGCGAGTACCTCTAGTCTGAAGTGATCAAGCAGGAAATGAGTTATTGTTGGTGTTATGAGCTGGTAGACACTAAGTAGACCGTTGCAACAACCACCAACAACGTTAGTAGGTGGCTGGCGAAGCCGAAATTGATCACAAACAAGACTAGCTTCAAGTTTATAGAACTTTCAAAGTCATTTCGAGCAAAGCGACATTGTACACGTGATTGAGGGACCTGCGAGCCGAGAGATCGGTTCAGTTCCAGGCGAATGTGAACCGAGAATCAGGTTATCATATTGACTACAGTCAGGCTTTCGCTTCCATCCGAATAATCTTGGTAAGCAACTCGCTTCCATAGAGGTGATGAAATTGTATCCAATCAAGACTATTCCCGTGAGAAGAAAGGAGCCGTTTCAACAACACTCCTGCGTCAACCATCGATCTGACACTTTCCACTCGTCAGCTGTGTTACGCTTTTCCTCTCCCAAGGAAAACTGAAAACAGACGCACAGGAAAAGGAAAACACACTTGAATTTGTTCAGTATATTACATTGAGATTTACCTGAAACTGTGAACAAGAATATACGAACTGTAGAACAAGAAATACGGTGGTTCAAATAAACAAGATATCATTAAAAATAACATAAATTCTATTGATGCTGACAATTTGAAGTAGATCTTACTGAATGTTACAGTGTCGGTGCATAAAGGACAGATAGTCTCAAGGCTGCTCTAGTCATCAGTAAGAACACACCAACTACTAGTTCATTAAATAACTAATTACTCGTTCATTAAATTAAGCTGGAGAATTTGCTCATGATAATATATTACTCTACTGATTGACTGTGCATAATTTAACTATGTATGTGTAATGAGTACGGAATGTGCCAATTTTTGAAAATGATTCCCAAGAATATCCTTCCCATTTTTAACACTCTTCTTCAAGAGAGAAGGAGTGTGAGTGATAGAGCGAATGATACAGAATACCGAAATCATGACTTATGAGTAACGGACCAATGACTGTAAGCCACGCCTCCAAGCTCCCATTCTCTCTCCTGATTGGTAGATTGTATCACCTACTAGGGTTGTTCTCAATTCTGCCGGTAGGTGTCGCAAGCTACTGGGTTGAACTGTTCACTACATATCATTTCTGAGACTAACTCCCCAGTCAAACTCCTATTCATTAATAACTCGTAATTTCACGTAGAATACCTCTTTCTCCCGGTTAAACGTAAGGTTAGTTACACACACATAGATTTTTTGCCGTCCTTATTGATCCAATAACATTGAACAGAAGATTTCAAACAGATGATGTTTGTCAAGTTCTGTTCAATCTGATTTATAAGGATGGCATAAATCGTACGTTCAAAATACGATGTTATGTAACTGGCTTAAAAGGCTATTTAATTTAACCGTGATCAAACTAGTGAGCTCCCTGGGCTGAAAAACTCGCTTATGAGCTGTTTAAATGATTTTGATATTCACAACTTGTGATTATAATATGATTGAATAGAACTTTTCAGCTTACTCCGTTTAGTATAGAAGTACAAGTTGGAATCGAAATTGAAGACAGACAGCTGAAATCATTCGTCGTCGCATAAAGGACAGGCAGTCTTTGTGATCAAACACCCAAAAATTAGCAGTCTGCTGTATGATAAGACGGTACAATTTTTTCTCTATACCTTCCCAATGTTATCCTGTTATATCTTGAAAAAGTAAGTTGACCATCTAACTTGATCTGTACAATGGTTCAAAGTTTTTGTGTTGGAAATCTCCATGGCAGCATCATGGCTAGATTACATTTGATTTGGTTTGGAAATGGATATACTTTATGAATGTATAATTTGAATATTGTAGAAGAGCTATGCTATATCAATAAATCTAGAAAGATAAAAGGATTGTATGATGTTTGAAATTGTAATCCTCATTAATAAATTATTATTACATTTTTTTAAAGCGTAATGTAAACGTTATACCGATGTTTTCGATTCATTAATGAGAGTGTGACTCCAGTGGAAGAATGAAATTTCTGCAGTGTGAGCACCTTCAGTTATAGAAGGAGGAAATTCTTTTTCCACCTTGCTTTTTGATAATCGTCCATTAATCTTATAAGCTATTCACGCAATATTACAATAACATTGATCATTGTCTTTACTAGTTGTAAGTATAATAACAGACTCCCGGGCATTATAATAGTCTTTAGTTGTATTCTGTACAATTTAACTCCAAGATCAGATGCCTGGTAACATCATTTGATATCAAAGAGGAAGGACATGTATCCATGCTCCACTTAGGCTTGTATAATGGAGTTTACTGTCGTATGGTATGAGTTGGGTAAGCACTCTGATGCATGCCTTCTCCATTCAAAGTGTAGACCAATTATAGTTCCCCTTTGCTCAAGCCTAATTTTAAGAGATGTGATTATTGCCGGTTCATAGAGGGAAGTAACCAAGTCATCAAAAATTTACTACTGCACACTACATTCCCTGTAATCGAATTATTCACCAGGATTCGATGAAGAACTAATGAGTGTGTGCATTTTTAGGGGTCTCACCGAAAGAGGACCTCGAATACTATCCTTGGAATAACATCTCAATACTTATAATTTATAAAACGTTTCCATGATTATGAAGCATGAAAGAATGTTCTTATAAATGGAGCTCTACTTCATTCATGAAAACACACAGCAAAAGATCCGATAGCTCAGATAAATATTGAATCTTGAATGAAAAAGACTAAGAAATTGTCAAAAACCACTGATTTATTGATACTTAGAAAGACCGGTTTCGGTTATTACATCATTGTCAATCTCTGATAAACTGAATTCAATAAATATTGAATCCACCCAAAGGTTATTTGGCGTCTGAATGAAGGATATTCAAATATCAGATATGGATGGAATGATAGCTCAGATAAATATTGAATCCATTCAAAGTTTATTTGGCGTCTAAATGGGAGGATGTTCATGATTCTGATTCGATTTAGATTCGAATTGTATTGTATAATTTAAATTATAGTAAGTTTTATAATGTAATTTTGTTTTTGGCAAATAAATTATTATTATTATTATTATTATTATTATTATTATTATTATTATTATTATTATTATTATTATTTCCAATGAACTAATTTTCCCCAACAGGATGAAGCTAACAGAAGCAGACTCGGAAGCAAAACATATTTCAATTCTTCTTGAAACATGGATGAACAGGAAAATTAGGGAACTCATGAGAACTATATTGTAGCACAATCAAATAATGTCAACAACATTTTTTACTCTTCCGCTATCACTATCCCAGGGATAGGTGTGTGGGAGTTTGGTCGCAGACTGCGTCCTTGAAATTATATTGGGTGGGTACTTAAAAATCAATTTTCTAGGGTCAATTTAATCCTTTCTTAATAATCATGAATCTTCCATATCATAATAAATATTAGGTAACCTAACCTAACCATACCCCGGTTCAATGTCATTATTGATATCATTGAAAAGTTTTGCAGTGTTTTAATGACTACTGGAAAAAATGTTTCGTATAAGCGGGGGGGTATTCCAGTGCTTGGACACCCCTGACTATCCTCTTACTGGAATACTGTAGATTGTGACCTGTATTTTATTATGTTCAGTGCTATTCTTCAACAAGTATCACAATAAGGTAGGTATCGTGGAATAGCACAGGGAAGAAGTAGCAACAGAAATTAATAGAATAAACTATTGAATACTCCTGTTATATGTACTGCATTACATGGCACCATAATATGTCGATTTTTGTAATTTTATTATGGTCCAATTCATTGTAATCATAAGGGTGAACGTTCTTCTAGTATATGATATTTTAGGAGGTCAAGAGTCTATTTTTACATAATAAATGTGGGGTATAATATTCAATACAATAAGGAGGATTTTTTGCAAGACTGTAACTTCTCACAATAATTCTGTACAGGGTAATGGTCCAATTCATTGTTATCATAAGGGTGTTTCTTCTTGTATTATCATGATATTGTTGGAGGTCAAGAATTTATTTTTAAAAAAATAAATAAGATATATAATATTCAATACAATAAGGAGGATTTCTTGCAAGACTGCAATTTCTCACAAATATTCTGTACAGAGTATAAGCTATTAGGTTCCTCATTCAAGGATAATGGAGACATTTTAAAAGCTTGGATCAATGTGCTGCTCAGACGGAGCCTGGTTTCATTCAAGCTATTTTATTAGATTGGGCAGCAACTACTGGAAAAAGAATACAACTTTCCAGCCTGCAAACAAGTATTCGTTTCGTATCACGTGACACACAACACCACTCCACTCTCTCAAATTAGAAAAGTAACCAACAATTACAGGTCTTATCCACTCAAGGGAAGATACAACACTGTCATTTTTCCCAACAAGTTTCCTGGAAACCCAATTTGTCATTAATAATGGTCTACCAATCTGGTCTTGGAAAAGTTATTCCATCAGAACAAATCTGAATCGTTAGAATAGAATAGGAATAGAATAGAATAGGAATAGAATAGAATAGGAATAGAATAGAATAGGAATAGAATAGGAATAGAATAGAATAGACTCAACCTATTTCGGACTATGTGGTACATTACCTAAATTTGGGAGAGGAATGTCACAAGGTTACCTCATTTTTCCACTCCCTATCATTTCGAAAATGTACTTATTGTATAAACAAATAAAGAATAAAGAGAGAATAGGTTTTATTGATCAAAACCTATGGATCATTAATCCATTAATTCAAAACCTATGGATTCATGGATCTCATTAAGTAGTTCAGTTACAAAGGAAAGTGATAGACATCATTTCATCAACCACTTCAATTACTACGGCAACTGAGAATTGGATTTCAATAGAGAGCTAATCAATATTGAACTGGCATGACACCAGCCATGGGATCATGATATATCAAATATTATTCTCCAGTGATGCAGAAAACAAAGAATGGAGGACATTTTCCGGTCAACCACCATAATATTTCAAGTTTTATAGAATATAAACCTTAGGAAGAGGGTTATTATTCAAAGAAGAATAAGTAATAAGTGACCTGAGGATAGGTCATTATGCTGGTCTGGCAAATATCAAGAATGTAATGAAAGTGTTTCTAAAGTCATTTATGTCACTAACAATATACGGTATACTTCTTAAATTCACTCATTCATGAGAGTAGTAACTTAATGAATGTAGCAACACCTATCAGCATGTTAATCTCATTTGAGTTCTACCAAATTGCATATTCTTTAGAATTGATTACAGACTTCAGGGAAATCTGAAGAAACAATCTAAACTACTTGCCTTTGAAGACTCTAAACTAATAGTTCTCCAATCGGGAAATGATATTTTCTTGGAAGAAAACATAATTCAGACCAAATAAGAAATAGGCCCAGTGGAAACTGCTTGCTGTGGAAATCAGCCCCAGAGTTTCCCGGTTATCATCTATTATCGATTAATGATTAGTGTGTGAGAGAAGGAACTATTTTTATGTGCTATTCTTGGTGATATTACGCGTAATCACAAACTTTTATTATATTCTCTCTATTGAGAAATGATCAAATGATTCCATATTTCATCTTACAAGCAAGCAATGTGATACAAATACTATAAGATTATTGATCCTTGCCTATTCCACCCACTCAAGAATAGGCAGGGCTCCTTTATTCTATACGAATATCCTGTTGGCTGTTCGGTACACCTTTTTATTTTTATTTAAATTGGATAATCTTTTTCAATATAATCATTGAGATCATTATAAGAGTGAGAAAAAGTGGCAACTGGAATTTTTAAGTGGTCTAATAAGCGAGTTATGGGTTGTTGAAGTGCTAAACTCCGTTTTCTTTCCAGATCATAAACGGTTTCGAATTTTCCATTGGAGTTTTTTTAATACATTCATTTAATATCATTGGCTTTGTTCTAATAGTATGCGTTTTTTCGCGATTAATGCCAAAATAGACAAGTTATCGAAAATATAAAAAAATGTTACATTTTATTTATGAAAGATATGGGGAATAAAATGTTATAGTTTGGAAAGATACATTTTTGGAATTTTTAAGAGAAGATCTAATAATATAGTCGAAAGCGTTCATGATCTGGAAAGAAAACGGAATCTGGAAAGTTAGCACTTCAACAACCCATAACTCGCTTATTGGACCACTTAAAAATTTCAGTTGACACTTTTTCTGACTCTTATAATGATCTTGACAATTATATTGAAAAAGATTATCCAATTTAAATAATAGAAAAAAGTGTACCGAACAGCCCTCAACCAGGCTTATGGCCAATATTATTATGATAAAGTCAGACAATATTATTATAATGGCCAATACCAGGCGATATTATTATAATAGCCAATACAGCTTTATCAATTTAGTGAATATTGATCGAAGACATAAGATACTCTTGAATAGGATATTCTACAAATTACTATTGGAAATTATTCATTTTTATTGGACAGATTTTCACATCATAAGAATGCAATGATAGAGATTCGTGCAACAACATCTCGTTCAGAGCTACATGACGTCAGTTCTTACCTCATTAGCACGCTTTGTTCTCCAGTTTGCTTGTTTTTACCGTTATCTTCGCCTGAAAAACTCCTCACTTATTCCTTCAGTTTGTTTCTTTAAATCTCTCTTTCTCACGTATAAAGCTTGTATAAAAATACACTAATATTAGCTAATAATATCATCCATGCTCCAACTGAATCATTCATTCTAATGCTCTTATAATGTACATTAGTTAAATTATAAGTTTATTTAGTTATATTCATTTAAATGTATTACAGAGAGGTTGAATCTCCGTAGATCACAATGTGCGTTGTCCATCAATGAAATTCTTAGATCTAAATGAAATGGAAATATTCTCTATTGGATGGATTTTTAGTCCTTTCTATCACGACTCGATTCTATCTTCTATGGAAACCCCTGGATTGTATACAGTCAGAACATCGATTTGACACGGTAGAAAATTAACGAGTGATTTGGATGCAAGGAAATTGGTTTCATAATGCTTGCAATGAATACCGGTAACAGGTTATTTTGAGATCGTGGACGAGGTGGTAGCCTAAGGGAAAATCAATTTTCAGATTATTTCCCCTCACTTCAATAAAATATCATCGGATAGGAGACGTGCCCGAAACTGGCCTCTCTACCAACGGCATTATTTGTGTGTATTTTGATAGGATTTACAGGATTATTATTCTATCAGCCTTGTTATATAAGACGTCTCCTTTATAATGAAGGGGGAATGGCCTTTTGAAGAAATAACACTCATGTACAAAGTGCTACTTCCTGCAAAAGCGCTCCCACTGGACTTCTAACGACAGTCAACCTTATTTGTATTGCAAAGCGTTTCTCGCAAAAAAAAGGATTTTGGAGAATCGTTGCATATACTAGGAGAGGAAACCCCCATTATTTATTTGGGAGTACAGATCAATAATCAATCAAATTCTACAGAGACGTGAAGCTAGTACATGTGACAATGTTTGTATCCTCATTATTAGTTGAAAAATAATGTTGCTAGTCTGACCAGAGAGTATAGTATGTTATAAAATTTTATTCTCTCCAAGTCTAGCTGACTATAGAATTCGGGATTCATAAGCTCCAGTTCTATTAAATTTTTCTCAAAACATATTTGTCAGGAATGATATCCCTTTTTGGAAATTGTATTAATCTATTGAATTGATCAGTATAAAAAATCTTGCCAATAATCATGAACTATTCAAGGAATCCTTCAATATTCTACTTCAAAGTATTAGTTTATTCATTTTTTGCAATGTATAGTTTTAAAAGGGTAATATTATGATCTATTTACGATTCAAAACAGTATTATTCGGCATACATTCAATGTTTATTAGAAAATTGGAATATTGAGGTGTACATTTATTTACAAGTCCGGATTTAGCAATTTGGCACCCCTAGGCATAATAATTTTCTTCCCTCCCCAACTCTAGTTAACGTTCTAGTTCTCCTAGAATCATACATTATTGAATGAAAAACTATATAAGGCCTACCAACTATTATATATATTATTTTATATTAAATTATATATATATTACTACAATATATTATATTATAATCATTGATTAAACACCATATCGCGATTCATCTTCATTATAATTGTGATTTTTTCAAAGGATGAACTGATTTTTACAATTCGACAATAAAATTAATGATCATTGGGAATAATAGTAGTTAAGGTATAAACAGGGGTTGATGGTGAGGATAGGGGATACTCCAAATCATTTATAATGCTTACAGTGAGTGGAACATACAAATCAATTGGAGAACTCATATTTCCCTTTGAACATGATAATATAACACTCGTTCTACCAATAGAGTTCTACTTCCGTCTGTTATCACGGTGGCCAGAGTTTTAACAGATAAAGTTGGAGAGAATGAGTCAGTGGGAATTTGTCACTGTTACGGCTCAATTAATAATGTCACATGGGGATTAGTCCACAATTTTCAATCTGCAAACGAAATGCTCGTACATGAAAATATCAACTTCGAATTGGATTTTAGAATGTGGTCGCTGAAACGAGCTCGTATCTTCAAATTTCCGACAGACACAGTTTTAAAGCGCGTGCATGATAGAGATAAAGGAGACTGGAAGCTTAGCTTGTAATGGTCTAATTACACACAGCGTCACACTTCAGTTTGGCACCGGCGTCCTACTGTTTGCTCGCGAGCGTGACTGTGCGTGTGTGCGGACTGTTCTTGTGTCGACTGCATTGGGGTGGTTTCCAGCTTACAAAATAATGCTCATCACTAAACTACTCTCTTGTGAGTAGTACACCGCAATGCTCCAATTCTCACATATAAATTCATATTTTGTAATTACGTATAGAACGTCATGAAAATAGTGGTACATTAGAAACTTATTAGAGTATCTTAGAAGTGAAAGTTCATAGTTTCATGGCTCATGATAAAAATATAAGTGGGTTCCAGGCTATTGAAGCTACATTTCATTCGTCAATCGGTATTGCTCTGAATAGCATGAACTTCTATGAAATAGATAAAGATAAGAAAGATTAGAACTTCTTATTCTTTAATACTACTTATTACACTCCTACTACTCAGTTTCTCTGGTGTTACGAGTAAGCTCTGCCTTTCTTCGCTAGAATGCTTCTCTGTCCATACACTGCACTTCGCTATCAACTTCTTGTCACTACCATTGACGTAACAATAACTAAGAGAAGAAGATTGACTTTTGGTTGCTGGGGAGTCACTTACGGGAAGATAGTGACACTACAACTTATTCACAATTAGCTCATATTTTTATAGTTTTATACTCCTCATCTTGAACAAAATAATGAAATATTCCATACATACTATCGAGAGCACTATTCTATCAAACAATATCACAGTACCTTTATATTCTCTTTTTTTGTAGCCTTAATAATTGTAAATGTGAGAACCTATAGAATAGTAGTTCAAAAGCAGCTTTTCCATAAGAATCCTTATTTCTGATAACGTTGATTGGAATAATTATTTCTATTATGATGCATTTTATTAGTCATGCTGATCAAAGTGGACCAGGGAGGTTGAATTTTCGGGGCTATTGGGAATGTAAAATGCACTGATGCATGTACTCAAATGGATGGTATTAGTATGTGATATTTTCTTATTTTCAATGTATTCGATCTCATTCTATTATTAGATTCATTGCTTCTTATGGAGTTTCCATCTTATTAAATGGTTAATTTTTTTACTATCTCAACTTTTTCATTGGATTTTCTCTCTTTAGTACCGTACAGCATTTTTTATTTTCTGAAAAATTACTAAAGTTTCAGAAACCTCCCAATTAAATATTTTCACTATGTGAGAACGTCAATATTGTAAGGTGTAAGTAAGAGAAGGAATGAACTTCGCAGCAAAGAAACTCCTCAACTTCGAAATGAAGGCAGCTATTTTATTCAAATCCTGCTTGACTTCTACAAGTTTTTCAGCTGAAAACGATGTAACAGTTTACTTTCAGCGCCTCACTGCCATGCTTGAAGTATTCAGCATCCTTTCTTTGGCTCTGTAATCGATCACACTTCCTGATTCAAACTTACGAAATTACTTTATCAATCTGAGCTCAAAACTTACATTGCTACATGCAAGTGTCAAGGCACTGAGAAAAGTACAAAGAATATCATTTATTTATTCATACATTGATAGATACAATATCATTCTCAACTATGGGATCATTCACGTAAATAATGAACAGAAGTGGCCCCAAAGTAGATCCTTATTCATTTTGACTTTGTGATTACTCATCATCATCATCATCATCGTCATGGATTAGGCTTTTCAAGCCTGTTCCGGCGTCCATCTCTCCCCCGGTCTACCAATACTTCTTCTGCCTATTGGCTTGTGGAGTAGGGCATTCAATGGGAAACGGTCTTCATGCATTCTAAGGACATGATCTGACCACTTATTTCTATATGTTTTTATCAAACCCAACACTGGTTGGACATCACATTCTCTTCTTATATTTTCATTCCGAATCCGATCCTCTCTTGTGCATCCTTTGACTTGTCTAAGGAATCGCATCTCTGCTGACTGTATTCTTGATTCAAGCTTCCTTGTCAGCACCCATGCTTCACTTCCGTAAGTCAAAGTGGGTATCGCCATGGCTCTATAAAATTTGATCAAGGTGTTCTTCCGGTGTTTTTAGTAATTTGTGATTACTAAATCTTGAATTCTAAGTTTTCTTTTGTTTGTTGAGGATAAAATATTGTTTCTGTAAGTTTTCAAAGCATGGTAAATTTATGTATTTTTCATCATTATTCCTTATTTTTCCTGTGGTCAAGATGTGGGAAAAGGTCATTCAGTTATTTGTCAGCTACACAAAGGAGTAATTCAATTAGAAACCGCTCCTTAATCAGATGTCGTCAGCACACAACTGTGAGCAAATAATCAGTTCCTGTGTGGACTGGAAGCTTGCACCCCGAATTCTGTCAGTTGTCTTTCCCGAGTACAATGGATCAGCACAAGCCTGGATTTTCCACCACACATTTCACATTTTCTGAATATCACAAAGGTCCGAGCGCTTACAGGATTAACACAATATCATAACAACAATATATTCAACTGGGATAGAATTCACCCGAAGCGTGAGAAACGGACCAATTTCTGCGCCGCGGACTATATTTTCACAATGAATGATTAATGATGAGTGCCACCACTCACCACTGGTACCTCTACCTCTCAGCAACACTGAGTTTTCAGGTTTACAGCTATCATTCACGAATGCTGAAGAGGAACTCTGAAATTTTCTCTTGTTTTGTGAAAAATAGATTGACGAACTCGTCAACCTTCACCTTCAGAGAGATGGGATAGTTTTGAAAATGGACACTTCTGTTGAATTTTTATGGAGAGATGTTAGATGGATGAATGAAAAAGTGAATAGATGGGAATCATTGATGGAAGAGTGGTTCCAGATACTAGTGAAAATAAAAGATTTCGATTCTAGAGAAGAATATTTAATAGGGAAAACGGTACCTATCGCAGCAGTGTTATCAAATATCTGTGGCAGTTATTGTAACAGAGTTAATAATTTAAAAATAATTCAATGTGCAATCGTAATTTTGGAAATGATTTCTTTAAAAAATTAATTTAAATGTTGAGTGCACGATTGCGTAGAATATGTCTATATGCTAATGTGTTAATACGTTAATAAGTGCGTAGATGCATTCTGTTGTCTATTCAGTACTTCATCCTTTCAATTTCAAAATAACCAAGCTGGTTATTCTTCATTCAGATTCTCTTCTACAGACTTATAATTGGACTCAATTGTTTAGCATTGAAAATAAAACCTATCTTTTGAAAATTTTACTATTTACAAAATTTGGGAGTAGAACAATTTTGGGCTTGACCGGTTGCTTTTGCCCAGTCATATCTATATGACTTGTGATTATGATTTGTGAATTAGTCTGTGCAAAGGCTAAAAAAAACATTCTACTGGAGAAATTTTTGAAAATTTTTCGATTTGTATACTATCAACCTATTAAATCGAAAATGTTTTATCGGGAAAAAAAAATTGTCTCCGATCATTACTTTTCGCCACACTGCACAGAAAGCAGCTGTTTTCCAGTCCCTACGTAGATCTGAAAGACATTGTTTGCAGACGACTCTCGTCTGACGTCAGAACAGGTTTCTTTTCGGCTGATCAAAAAACTTTTCATTATTTGTGTTCATTATTCAATAATTAAAACATTTATAATAATATCATCTCATTGTAATTTGAATGAATAAAAAAGTATAAACTTAACCTCCCACATAATTGAACATCATCTTTTAGGTTATTTAGACAAATCAGAATGGAAAATAAAAATACTTGGACAATTTCCTGATATTCAGATTACCTCAGATTTGCTAGAACTATCACCTTCCACTTCTGCTTTCGGAAGTGCTTAGTAAACAAAACTATTCTCATATATATATATTATTTATTTTTGTGTGTAGCGAAAAATAGCGTTCGCACCACAGGCAAAAATGTTTTTTCTGGCTCTCAATCCTTTCTAGTCCTCGGCCCACGGCCTCGGACTTGAAAACCGATTTCGAGCCGGAAAAATCTCATTTTCTGCTCTAGGTGCGAATTATACTATTTTGAGATATGAGCACATAAAGTTTACATTTTTGGGACAGGTTATTCCAAATTCGATAATCAATGAAATTTCGAGGATAAAATTCTTCATGGTATTGTTGATTGCTTCTTCTTCTGCTAGTGCCTATTCGTTCCGAATATTGGTGATCAGCCTTACTATGGATAATATCTTATTTACAGCCATCCTGAAAAGTTCTGATATAGTCTTGGAGAACCAGGTCCGCAGGTTGTTCAGCCATGATATTCTCCTTCTTCCTTGTCCCCTCTTCTGCCATAGATATTTTCTTTGAGAACGGATTTCAGCAGGCCGTATTTTTCCACATTCCACATGATATGGCCGAAATATGCAAGCTTGTTTGAGAGCATAAAACAAAAATTTGCAGATAATATCAATTTTTGAGAAAGTTATGCAATTTACCAAAAATAACTCAATTAAAACTTATTTTTGGTCATTTTTGGTGAATTGAATAACTTTCTCAAAAATTAATATGATCTGAAAAAATTGTTTTATACAATCAAAAATACCATGAAGTATCCTCGAAATTTCATTAATTTATCTCTTATCAAATTTGAAATGACCTGCCCCAAAAATTTAAACTTTATTTATTTATTGTTTTTACAAAGAAGCACTGTTTGGGAGAGAAAAAATAAGGATACTCCTTGTATTATTTCTCTCCCAAATTTAAATAACATTTTAAAAGTCCGAAATAGGGTTATGATTTCACATTTTTCTAAAATTTAGTCCATTTTCAGTCAAAAACAATAAAAACTAAGAATTTTAAATTTTGACGGTTAAAAAACATAATAAAAAAGAAAGATATTAAACGCAATTTACCATTGACTGAAAAATTTCTGCGTAATTTCACAAAATTTAGAGCCAGAAAAAACACAACACACTATTCAGCTGACAGCTGACATATATTTAAATCAACAGCACCCATATCTCAAAAAGTAATGATTGGAGAAAATTTTTTCCCCGAGAAAGCTTTTTTATTTTGATAGCTTGATAGTATCACAAAGTGAGAGATCATTCCTCTTCTCTGTGATAGTTTACAAATCGAAAAACTTCAAAAAATGTCACCAGTAGAAAGGTTTCTTTTTAGCCTTTGCACAGCCTGAACCAAGTTATACACAGCGTTGTTGGCGCGCACTATGGAAGGTAACCATTTAACCAGTTACAGTACCAGTTAACCATTAGTTAACCATTAGTTAATATACAGTTAACCAGTTAGCCATTTAACCAGTTAAGATAGTAACCAGTTAACGCGACGCTGAGAACGCCGCGACATTAGCGCTCGTATAACATGGGCCTTATGGTTTATTGATGAGTCGGTACCGACCTCATTGGAGTCGCATCGCCCCCAGCAGCTCATGACACTGATGGTGTCCCAACAGAGGCGACCTTGCGAGTCCGCCTTGGACACCTTGTGGTTGTAGACCCGCCGGTGGCAGTCCAGTGTGCTCGAGGGGTCTACCTGTTGGGAGGCAACGCTCACTGCCAGCCACATCAGACACACTGTCTCTAGCAACATCTTCCCGCCGCCCGCACCTGCCACACAACAATCAAAAATACAAAATCAAATACAATAAATCAGGAATTCGATTTGTTGTTGGTATTAGGGCCATACCATATCAAGCATTTTACAAATGCTTTCAGATTGCGTTTTTGGAGTCGGCAGGGCAGGAAGCAGATCAAATCAAACTGTTTACTCCTCAAAAACAAAAACACAATACATGATATAACAGCAATAAAACTCAAAATATTCACAGAATAATAACATGACTGACTATGAGTCTAGTACCCTATGTTAATATTCTAATATATATAAAATATTTCAAAAAATACATGATCATGATTAACAAAACTGTGACTGTTGAATTAAATTAATAAACATTGATAACTATTCTTGCTGTTAACACAAATAACTGTTAAATAGGAGGAAGGTCCCCGCATGGGCTGTGCCTATGCGCGGGGACCGAGTTGCATTGTATTTTGATCAAGTACTGCACCGTGTAAGCACTCCTATTTACTGATTGGGTTAGCGCCTGAAAAACCGGTTGAGGAAACGCTCAATGTGATCTGACCCTTGTAGTAACTTGTTGTGGGTATTTATGTATATATTTATATTTAATATATAAATATATTATATTCATTTTGTCTTTAAGTTTATTCATTTCTGTTCTTAATATATTTATATTTATTTTCTATAACTTCGTCAGAATTTTTCAAATCAGTAATTATTCTTGATATTCCTGTTTGTTACTTCAAATTTGCGTGAGTGCTTCACAGTTAATGCGAATCAATGAATAGATTCCAGCATGCTTTATGAATTTCAATAAAATCTTCAAGTTTAGATTGATTGCAGGAAATTTAGGTAAATCATTTTGGAGTCGGCAGGGCAGGAAGCAGATCAAATCAAACTGTTTACTCCTCAAAAACAAAAACACAATACATGATATAACAGCAATAAAACTCAAAATATTCACAGAATAATAACATGACTGACTATGAGTCTAGTACCCTATGTTAATATTCTAATATATATAAAATATTTCAAAAAATACATGATCATGATTAACAAAACTGTGACTGTTGAATTAAATTAATAAACATTGATAACTATTATTGCTGTTAACACAAATAACTGTTAAATAGGAGGAAGGTCCCCGCATGGGCTGTGCCTATGCGCGGGGACCGAGTTGCATTGTATTTTGATCAAGTACTGCACCATGTGAGCACTCCTATTTGCTGATTGGGTTAGCGCCTGAAAAACCGGTTGAGGAAACGCTCAATGTGAACTGACCCTTGTAGTAACTTGTTGTGGGTATTTATGTATATATTTATATTTAATATATAAATATATTATATTCATTTTTGTCTTTAAGTTTATTCATTTCTGTTCTTAATATATTTATATTTATTTTCTATAACTTCGTCAGAATTTTTCAAATCAGTAATTATTCTTGATATTCCTGTTTGTTACTTCAAATTTGCGTGAGTGCTTCACAGTTAATGCGAATCAATGAATAGATTCCAGCATGCTTTATGAATTTCAATAAAATCTTCAAGTTTAGATTGATTGCAGGAAATTTAGGTAAATCATTTTGGAGTCGGCAGGGCAGGAAGCAAATCAAATCAAACTGTTTATTCCTCAAAAACAAAAACACAATACATGATATAACAGCAATAAAACTCAAAATATTCACAGAATAATAACATGACTGACTATGAGTCTAGTACCCTATGTTAATATTCTAATGTATGTAAAATATTTCTAAAAATACATGATCATGATTAACAAAACTGTGACTGTTGAATTAATAAACATTGATAACTATTATTGCTGTTAACACAAATAACTGTTAAATAGGAGGAAGGTCCCCGCATGGGCTGTGCCTGTGCGCGGGGACCGAGTTGCATTGTTTTTTGATCAAGTACTGCACCGTGTAAGCACTCCTATTTGCTGATTGGGTTAGCGCCTGAAAAACCGGTTGAGGAAACGCTCAATGTGATCTGACCATTGTAGTAACTGGGTATTTATGTATATATTTATATTTACTATATATAAATATATTATATTCATTTCTGTGTTTGAGTTCATTAATTTCTGTTCTTAATATATTTATATTTGAGGTGGGTCATTCCAAAACTCATTATATCAATTTTTCAAAAAAGTTTAATTATTGGGTCATTATTTTCGTATGATAAAACTCTACATAATTCTCTATAGTCCAGGCAACGAATGCTCAAAAAAGGTGTAGAGGGAAAATTTTGGAACACAATTTTCAACCCCGCAGCTCCTAAATTATAGTAAGGGGATAAACATTTCAAAAGTCCTCACTCCTACCCCCTGTCCTGAGGGGGTGGAGGTGGTTTGAAAGTACCATATTTTTGTTTTTTGCATAATCTCAAACAATAAGCGTCTTTTGGAAATTTTTGTCCAATACAAAATTGGAGCTTACAAATTATCCTACAAGTTTTAGTTTTCTGGGTATGAGCTTTCGAAGGCATTACATTTTCAAGAAACACGATTCAGGCTCCGATTTCTCATCTTTTTGGACTTATAGCTTTTTAACGATTGATTGAAAAAAATCCGTGTTATGAGATTAGCTCAAAGAGCTTCAAATTCTCTTCAATTTCATGTAGTATTTCATTATTCAGAATATTCGGGAGATATTCTTCACGTATAATATTTCTCATTGCTTTTCTAAGAGCTCATCAAGTCAATAGGTATGGTGTTCAGCCAAATTTTCCGCAACTATCACATTATTTTGGCTCTGATAATAAATTATTTGAATATCGAACTATTTTTGGTTTTGGTTCTGGAAACCTATTCCAGATGTTGAATAATTTCCAAACCCCACAATTCTGTCATAGAAAGTAAATCTCTCCACTATCAATCTCAAACTACTTGTTCATTATTCTCCACGCTATTATCAACTTTGCTAAATCAAGTTGAATAACTAATTCATGCAATATTAATTATGTATTATTGTGTAAAAAATATTAAAACTCAACAATTGATGTAATTATTTTTGTGCATTTATATTTTGTTCATCAAGTACTTGGATGGTTGATGAAATACAACATCCATAGATTATCATTCATCAACAGAATTGTTTCATTCTTACTGCTGTTATTAGATTGAGGAATGTATTTCTTATTTTTAGAACTGAGGCTGTAGCCCAAAGGTCTTCTTCCAGTAACGCCAGAAACTATTGTATTTAATGATTATTTTTATTTGTAAAAGTATTTCTTGTATTTAGCAATAAATTCATTATTCATTCATTGAGGTCCGATTTTCAAGCTTCCAACAAATGTCTCTAATGATGAATAAGGAGAACTCAACCATTGATATGGAAATTTCCCTGTGCCTCTTCGCCAATGGAACTCTCGAGTTCATTAGGAGTTCATTATCCGGTGAAAATATAAGCTTGCTTTGATAGTGTCTATTGCGACTGCGTTCATACAGCAGTCAAAACCATGTGATAAGTTTAACCTCATAATGGTTCACATACTAAACTTTCCATTCATTTGATCAAAACTTGCTCCTTGTACAGTAACTTATCTTCCCTTTTCCTTGGGGATAACAAGTTGGAAGTAAAGTGTAGGTGGTAGTAGCCTTTGTTGGCTAGAGGTAGGGTCAAGCCGATTTTCTTTGAAACGAGTCGGTAGTAAAACATCAGTCAGCCCTGACGGGCTCAGGTGAAGTCTTCATCAAGACGGCCTCAGAGATCGACCAAAGTACAGAAGTGGCAGCTGACTTCATCAATCGTCGCTTTACTTGGAAAGCTCTCGCACACTGGAGCGATACAGGAATCGTCTTTCTTTTCGGAAAACTCTGACTAGGAAAGAATATAATCATTAGAAACTCAAACTCTCGAGCGATACAGGAATCTCCTACTTTTCGGCAATACTTTTTCTAAATCATTAGCGGGTTACTTCTCAATCCATCGTAAACAAATATGAATCATGATCACTAATTAAGATACAAATCTGTGATAAACATCTTCCGATCGCAAAACGAGTATCATTGTTCTTATCAGATAAGTTTTCACTAGCATTTTACTAGTAATATATTGTTTATTTTGGACTAAAATTTTATAAAAATTGTACACGTGAAATTCTAACCTTATATTGAACTTAAGAAAAATAGCACAAGGAATACCATATTATTTTATCTACCAATGTTACATTAGTCATTTGCATTGTAAATAAATAAATATGGTTTAGGATTTTTATCTTTTTTCGTTAGGGCTAATCATAATAGAAATAAAAAATAAAAATTCAAGTACCCTTTTCTAAAATTACTTGATAATGGCGTAATGACCGAAAGATGCCGTAAATAAACAATTTTAAGAAATGGTACTTCAATTTTTATTTTTATTTCTATTTTAGGATTTTTGTTTACATATTGTAGTTGAACACCATTATCCAGTTGATGAGAAATTGTCTAATTCATTCTTAACTAGATCAGCTCAGATATGTGCTTCTTGAAAAATGTGGACTGTGATTGATTGACATAAATTGTACAATAGAATGGAAATAATAAATTTATAATAGGCAATATGATAAAAGGTCTATTGGTTATAAGCAGGAGAACAAGAATATAATATATCAATTGAAAACCAGAGAGTTTTAGATTAAATTTATTGGTTCAGTATCATGGTGAAAATTATGATACGGATACTCTGTTCATACAGTGATTGATTGACATAAATTGTTCAATAGAATGGAAATAATAAACTAATAATATGACAATATTATAAAAGGTCCATTGGTTATAATCAGGTGTACAAAGATAATATATCAATTGAAAATCAGAGAGTTTTAGATGTATTGGTTCAGTATCATGATGAAAACTATGATACGAATACTCTGCTCTGTTCATGTCACGAAGATACTAGGCCTATGTACTACAATACCCAGCACAACATGGTCAATAATTCACAATAAATATATTTTCTTTTTGATATCATTTTTCTACATCGAATAACTATCATTATGAGTTGGAGTGTAATTTATTTTTATTGCGTTAGTAGCAAGATATTAGTTTTCCATCATTCGATAAAATAGATTCGATAAAAAAAATTTCCATCATTCGATAGAAGTCTGAGATGATTCTCACAGCTTTTTCCATCTTTTGATAAACTCTAGAAGCCTGATAAGATTCTCACAGCTCTAGAGTGGAGAATAGAAAATGTATCATGCTTCAGATGTAGACTTTTTCACATGTGGATGTATTCTCTCGAATGAAGTTCAAGATCAGTTAATAATGGTTTAGCTCTACAATTTCAACTGTATATAGAGTTTTAACAGGGTTGTAATGTTGTTGCTTGGCAGTCCAATAGAGATAATAGTGTGCTCTCTCATACTGAGTAACCATTTTATTGGCATAGCGAGCTGAATTTAGAGACATAAAAGAGAGCATGTTGGCAAAATTGCATTGTATCCGGCGTTGTGGCTTGTGGTGAAGTTGGCGCATAGCAAATGGATAAGAACGAAAATGCTTTTCCCGGCGAAGCTTATCAATTTTGTCTCTAGTATAATCCAGTAATTCCAACCCTGGCATACTCTTAGCTCTCTGACATTATCAAAAGCACAGGGTCTGCATAAAAAAGATTATTGAGATTGTATACTGCCGTCTCAGTTCAATATAGGGGAAGATCTTACAATATTCAATCAATGTTCCTCTCATACTCTCATCAAAATGTGAAGACTTTTAACTTGACTTTTCCTCCAATATCGCTGAGGAAAAACAATATCATCAATAAGGCGGCTTAAAATTAGTTTTACAATATGAATTATTCCAATCAAGGGCAAACAAGATAAAAGATAAGTTAAAAGTGTACTCTCAAATACTGGATTATGATATTTTATTGATATGTATCAATGTATCATTGTATGTATTAATTATGTATCATTGATATTTATGGATTTGAATGAAACCAGTTACGAATGTAAGAGGATGAATCATAGACATGGAAGCTATATCATTCTTTACTTTCATTTTTTCATGGAGCTATCTTTATGAAAGCAATAATTAAATCTCCCTGGTGCTCTCACATATTGTAGTTTTTTGTTGGAAAATGATTCATCTAGCTTTAACATACTCAATAGAGTCTATTAGAGTCACTTTTGAAGCATTATCGAACTTTGTATTTATGTGTATTGTGATAGCTAAAGTTTATCGATGATACAGTTTGGGAACTGATGAGTATTAGTGAGTGATTCTCGTCTAATTTCTCAGTTCAGATGAGCGGTGAAAACTTCACATTTCCGTTGTTTGCGTATAGTTATTGTACATTACAGATATTTACTGTGAAGAAAGATACAATAACTGTAGGTCGGGAGACGCGTTCTGCATCAGTTAAACAGTATAATAATTCACTTGGAAATCACTGCCCAGTGGTTTAGCACACCAGAAATTATTTAGTATTCGGAACCCTTCAGACTGTATTATCTCTTATCATCATCATCATCATCATCATCATCATTCCTCGCACTTTTACATAAGCAACGCACAACTCTAGAATTCACGTGAGAATCACCCTCATGAAAAACTCATTACATACATTTCCAAGAAACAGTATTTCATCGTAGTTTTCCATCATTCACAAAGCATTGAAAGTGATGCGTAATATCATTGAAATGACAAGTAAACATTGTTTACTGACCCTTATGAAAAACTCATTACATCATATATGTTCAAGAAACAGTATTTTATCTTAGTATTCCATCACTCACAAATCATTTAAAGTGATGCTCAATATTATTGAAACTACAACTGTTCACTCGGTGAACTAAGTGCTGTTGAAGTATCAAGGAAACGATTTCAGAACATAATTGATAATACAACTGTCCACTGTCGGAGAAGCACAAAGAATGTTTGTGGAAGCTGATCGTCCGTTCTGGAGGGAGAAAAGAGGCTTTTCTTGAATTTTCGAGTAAAGTGTTCGCCGAGCATTGACAGCCCTCATTCAATGAGCACCTCAGCTGCTTTCACGTGTCTGAAACGTAACTGAACGTGAACCGTAAAACTCACAACTGCCTTATTGGCTAAGCCATCGGGTAATTGGAACAGAATAGACGAGCCAGACTCATGCGAAATGGATAATCAGTGCACAAAGGCTCAATTCACACTGCTCCTGATTGAGTTTACTGGTTTGACAATTTCAGCTCAATGCAGTTTCCCCAACTTGAACATCTTTACGGTTGTTGGGTTGCTGATATTCTACTTTTTGAATTATCTGGATTGTTCAGAGAAATTCCAATAGTTCAATAGATAATCTATTGGTAACTAATATACATTTCAGACAATATATAGACAGTGGCCGCTGAAGTGTGATAGTGATTTGAAATTATGTGTGAATCAGTGAATCGAATATATAGGGACTTAACATAACATCTGGACTGATAATTCTAAATAATAATTAGGGCTTGAAACAGTTTTGCGCGAATACTTGCTGTTCCTACCCGAATTTCATGTATTCACTATAGATGTAATCCATTGACTATGCATATAATTTCATGGATTAATCTTTGCAAATCTCTTTGTTTGGATTGATTAATTGGAGGGCTATTCATCGAAGAAATAGTCACGGACTATTTTTCAAGGAGTTATTCTTCACCTCATGCACAATGAAAATACTAGAAGCCTTAAACCAGAAAGTCCATAAATACTTGGAAGGCCTATTGATAGAGTGAGGTGCCAATGCACTTCCTTCTGAATTTTGGATAATACAAAACTCTTGCCCTATATCATCTTCAGCGTTCCAAGTCACTATGGAGATAGATAAATCAATACATGAATGCTTTTCATAAGATAATTTCATTCTATAATTAATTATAGAATGGATCTATTATTTCATGGATGGATATCATTTCATGGATATCATAGAATGGATCTATTATTAATGGATCTAATTTCATGGATCTATAATTTCATTATAGATCCATGTAAATACATCACGAATTTCATTCCAGGGACAATTTAGATGGTTCTGACTGTTGATAGATTATTTCACATTATTTCAAAATGATTTATCAACATCATCTTCAGATAACATTAACAATCTATAAAATATGTTTAGCAAAAAGATGAGGCAAATCAAACTTACTGATATGACTATATTTTATACCATGATCTGATTGTATGGTATGAGATGTTGTGGTATTTCTCCATAATTGAAAGAATAAGACGTTGATGTTGTCAATACCACTATATTTGGTCAAAAATTAATTCACATTACAGAACCAGATTTCATGGTAACACCTACCACATCTTCAGCTGAACTTTTGTGATTATGTTCCTTCAACAATGTGTGGTACACTCACACAACTTTCCTTGCTCATTGAACTGGGAGCCTCATTCTCAAACGACAATAATTTAGAGAAATAACATAATGACGATTGGCGGCAACATAATTATTTGAAACTACGATCAGACTACTGTATATGTGTGTATATAATTGTTTTCAGAGTACTTTTTCCTTTGTGTAAATTGTGAAATCAGATGATTTTTTGAAAGTCGTCGAAACAGCTGTTCTACAGATGAAATATCTCGACTGTTATTGTGTTATTTTTATAGACTGCTCTACCTACCTCATGCACGAGAAGGAGGTTACAAAGTCCATTTCTCAAGGATGGGGTGAACCCCCCATTAGTTTCCCAGAAAGGAGACTCATGCCAGTTGATGGAGCTGATAAATAACTATACAGAGTATGAATTTGAAATAAATCAGTCAAGTAATTTTTGAGAAAATCGTGAAAAACATGGTTTTTCAGTAATTATCCGCCATTTTTCTCGAGAATATTACGCAGCTCCTGCAATTTTCCTAGAAATGAGACTCATGTCAGTTGATAGGGCTTATAAATAGCTATCCATGGTATAAATTTGAAGAAAATCGTTAGAGCCGTTTTCGAGAAAACCGTGAAAAACATGGTTTTTTAGTAATTATCCGCCATTTTTCTCGAGAATATATTATTGTCACAACTAACAGGGCTGAGCAAATGAAAATAATCGGACCACTGACCAAGCGGCTAACAGAAAGCAGATGCCACTGATAGGATGGCCTAATTCTTGTAATGGAGGATTTGCGTTACTACAACATGATTGTATCCGAGTGAGATCATGTGGGATAATTCGTAGCTAAAGTCTATTAGTTTATTGTTTGTATGTGATAACAGTTTGCAGCCATAACTAATACACTCTGGCATGCGTATAATGAAAGTCCACTCTCTATCATTGAATACCAGAGCATTTCCGAGTTGTGAATGACAATAATACAGCTTCACAAAATCATCAACACGAACGCTAGGACTGCATTAAAGTTCAAAGCCCTTAATTCTTTGATTAGTTTTCAATCATCAATCAACGAAATGTTACCCGGTTTTGGTTTCAACGAAATTTCAATACACAGTTCTAAGTTTTCAATTACTCTATCTAGGAGTACGGTACTCCAATAGTATATCTCTAGTATTCTTTTTGTATTCAATTTTATCGATTCTATTGTTTACCGCATACAAAAACTTGTCTGCTCTTCTTACTGCATATGAAAAGCCTACTCGAACACATTGAACTCCTACAATTGATTAAAATAGATACCGAGATAGAATGCACTCTTATGGATGGTTGAGCAAACAATGAAAAATCATACATGGATTGATGGATTATTATTCTATCGACTGAAAACTAATAATATCACTATAACGAATATTTTAAATAGTATTATCACTATAAAAATATTCTTTTCAGGTGTAAATTCTCACCTACCTCATGTTACTTTGAAGAATGAAACGTATACGGTATTCAATAATTCAAAATATATTTAATAATTCAACTCATACTTCCATCATTGTTCCTACGTTTTCCAATTATAATCTACACAGTATTTCACTCCATATTTAAACATAGTTTACATATTCAAAATACAATTAATAAGGTAGAATACTTTCGAAATAGGTTAACCGGGAACAATCTTTTTTTTCAAGAAAAAATATAATTATTCCATCAAGTTTGTAGGTGAATATTGATTTTGTGAAACTTTTTCATAATTGAATTTTCTGAAAATATCTCAAGTCTCTTCAATAATTGTTTACATCACTCCAATCAAGATATTGAAAAACTGACTCGACTGGAGAATTCTCTATTCTTACACTGTCTATGAATTCTCACTATAAATTGTTTTCATAGAATTCAAATTCAATAATTCAATGAAGGATATAAGATGAAGAATGTGATAAGATCAATCAATTATGAAGTCCATATTGACGAATTTTCATATGATTATCTTTATGAGCTTGGCAGATAAACTACATTATAACCACTAGCATAGAATAAACAATAAACTTGGAAATATTTAGAAAATGTCTAATATATTTGTAGCGATAACATACCCTGTGTATGTATTATATTCTATAATCTGTTATATTATGGAATGTCTGTTATCAATGGAAATAATCCAATAATAATTGAATAATTTATATTTTATATAAACTATATATTTATTAGAAATATATTTAACATATTATGCTACAAATTTAATGATTAGATTGTTCATACTATGTTACTAGCTGGATTCCAATGAACTTGTTGCATGAAGCTCCCTTATTTATAGATGTATATAGGATGAGAAGGCTGCTAGAGTGGTAGCAGTTCATGCATTATGATGATCGGCTACCTTGGTGACATCCATCAACAGACTCAAGGCTTGGGAGAAGAACGGGGCCTCGTAAAATAGAGATGATGCCAATAACACAGTTCGTAAAGGGTTGGTGACGAGAGCTTGATGCGATGATACTGGGTGAGGAGAGAGAGGGTTTGGTAGGGGGAGAGTGAGAGTGAGAGTGAAAGAGAGAGAAGTGAGAGAATGTGTGATTGAGGAGTAAGGTAAGTGGGTGATTGAAAGGGAGCGCCTATATTCCCTTATCAGGTTCGGTTGTGCGACGCCTCCCAGGCACAAGTAAACTTCGAATGAGGCCACCCTACCCCCTTTCCAACCCCCCAGGTCCCCTCCTCGCCCGTTTCTTGTCCAGAAGCAACAATTTCCGTTTCGTCGCTCTCGGGAAATCAACTTTTGCCGCTGTTTTACCGGCAGAAAATAACAAAACAACGCCGCTTGTCGAACAGCTGCACTTATGGCTTGGATGTGGTCAACCATACATTATCCGATTAATTTAGTGCCGGAGGCGGCAACTCAATTCATCGCTGTAACCGATCAGGTGTATACAGGATTTGTATTGGAATGAGGTACTGCAATGATGAGATACAATAATTATTACAATTGTCGACTTTGAATCTTTCAGTGAAGTTTACACTGTGCCAGTTTAAGCTGTATTTAATTTTAAACTGAATTAAATTCATATCAAGCCTCATTTGTTATAATGTGATTCATTTTTGGTCTAATCCACCAGCTGATTCAATTCAGTTTGCTTCCACTGTGCAAACGGCTCTCAGTGTGATTCAGTCACAACAAATTAAAGAAATATTCAATTTTCTATAAACTTTATCAGTTTAATCCACTTCGAATTCAATGTATTCTAAAGTATTGGAAATTGAAGAAATCCTTTTTCATCATTCCCCATTATTCGGGTCTTATTCTCGTTTTCAATTGGTTCTCTTTTTTACTTTCCTTGCCCTACTACCATAGGTAAGGAAAGTATTGCTTTCCAAAAAAAATTAAGGTACCCCAATTTCAAGTTTTCTATACGTTTCAAGGTCCCCTGAGTCCAAAAACATGATTTTTGGGTGTTGGTCTGTGTGTGTGTGTGTGTGTGTGTATGTGTGTATGTCTGTGAACACGATAACTCCATTCCTAATTAACCGATTGACTTGAAATTTTAAACTTAAGGTCCTTATACCATGAGGACCCGACAATAAGAAATTCAGTAAAATTCAATTGAAGATGGCGGTAAAAATGGCGGATAATTACTAAAAAACTATGTTTTTCACGGTTTTCTCGAAAACGGCTCTAACGATTTTCTTCAAATTTATACCATGGATAGCTATTTATAAGCCCTATCGACTGACATGAGTCTCATTTCTGGGAAAATTGTTGGAGCTGCGTAATATTCTCGAGAAAAATGGCGGATAATTACTAAAAAACCATGTTTTTCGAGGTTTTATCGAAAACGGCTCTAACGATTTTCTTCAAATTTATACCATAGATAGCTATTTATAAGCCCTATCAACTGACATGAGTCTCATTTCTAGGAAAATAGCAGGAGCTGCGTAATATTCTCGAGAAAAATGGCGGATAATTACTGAAAAACCATGTTTTTCACGATTTTCTCAAAAATTTCTTGACTGATTTATTTCAAATTCATACTCTGTATAGTTATTTATCAGCTACATCAACTGGCATGAGTCTCCTTTCTGGGAAACTAATGGGGGGTTCACGCCATCCTTGAGAAATGGACTTTGTAACCTCCTTCTCGTGCATGAGGTAGGTAGGTAGAACAGTCTATAAAAATAACACATAGTCGAGATATTTCATCTGTAGAACAGCTGTAGACGACTTTCAAAAAAATCATCGGATTTCACAATTTACACAAAGGAAAAAGTACTCTGAAAACAATTATATACACACATATACAGTAGTCTGATCGTAGTTTCAAATAATTATGTTGCCGCCAATCGTCATTATGTTATTTCTCTAAATTATTGTCGTTTAAGAATGAGGCTCACAGTTCAATGAGCAAGGAAAGTTGTGTGAGTGTACCACACCAGATTTTTCCTATCTGAAGACGCTCTTCACATTCGAAGAGTGTACTGTATGTGATTTATGGAAACTGGTTCATGAGCCTAAACCATTTTATAAAACATTAGTCTCACCTCACATCTCATATTTATATCTCCATTATATTTCCCTATCCCATCACTTTGTCATGCTTATTGTTCGCTATATTATGATTTTATGAGAAGAACATCATTTATACATTTATGTAAGTAAATCACGGAAAAACAACCTGCTCCTTCTTAAGCCAGATTTTTTTCTTTTCTCATTTTTGAAAGCTTCATGAATCTTTTTTCGCTGATCATTCTCACATAAATATTGATTATGTTGTAAGTAAAATATACATGTGATGTGATGTGATGCATAACTATAAATGGAACACACTAATCTCCTACTGCATATTATTCAAAATTCACTAACGTACTTCGAAGATTTATTCTTCGAATTATTAATCTTCTCATTAAATTTATGTTGTTGCATTCCTCCATAATGTGTGTATAGTCCATTTATGAAATTTTAATTTACTGTGTAACATTGGATGTTTGAATTATTCAATAAACTCAAATTTCAGTATCCGGTTTTTTATTCATGAATAATTTTCTATGAAATATTCTTGAGTGTTCGGTGAGTTGATTGGATGAATAAATAATCGAATAAGCTCAAAATACAGTATTCAGTTTCTTCATTCATGAATAATTTTTTATTAATATATTTGAGTGTTGGTCAGCTCAGAGTCATGGAAAACATTACAAAAGTTGAGCTCGGCTCTCGTATGAGTAACGCCCAAATCCAACGCTTCAACCTCATTCTATCATGTTTGATCCCTACCCTGTTGATCCAACGAGTTGAGTGTTGTTGATTATAGCTGATGATAGCATTTTTACACGGAAGTAAAGCAAGAAGAGCCGAGGAAGCCGTTTGCTAATGGAATTAGTCTGGAACAGCCGATGGGAAAAATCTTTACTGTCTGGTTCCTCTTTCCTCGTCGAATCTAATAATTTGTGTCGTCAACTGCAGGCGCGCAGGGTAAGGGAAAGGCAGGGCGTGTCGGATAATGGAAAAATTAACGGCGAAGTTGGAAGGGAGCTTGCAAGTTGAGTGATAGTTCAGTTTATGTATTGTCAAGTTCCTAAAAAAAGAGGCTGATACTCGGTATACGTAGAGTAACGTTGTGAAATTATGAAGTAGAGTAATAAATATCTGAATGAAACGATATTTCTAAGAGCTATCAGAGACAAATAATCTAGGTATCTTTACTCTATGGAACTATGATCTTAAATACAACAGGGTACAGAGTGATTCAAAAAGAATACCACAACTTTGAAAATCGGTATCTAATTAAGGAAACATAATAGAAACTTGGGTTGTAAATCAAAATGAAGAGTATTAAATTAAGTTTCTCCCCACTAGAAAACAAGTTCACAAATGTTCAATGTGACCCCCTCCAGACACTCGAGTGATATCAATACGATACTCGAACTCGTTCCACACCCTAAGTAGCATATCGGGCGTAACAGTTTGTATAGCTGCTGTTATTTCTTGTTTGAGCTCCTCAATGTTAGACGGTACAGGCGGTCGATACACCTTATTAGAACAGTCACAAACACGATATTTGGAAAGAGAAACAGGCAATTGCCCAAAACTTCTTCAATTCCTTGATTTTGGCACTTAATAGTCCAAAGTGAGGTTAAGTTTAAAATGTTTGTTTTCACCAAAGATTAACACTCAGAGTATTCGAGATATGACTGATGAATTTTGAATTTCGAAGGGTTGATAAGAGCCGGAAATAACACTAAACAATCCGAAAGTTTCTTTAACCCCCAAAGAAAAAAATCGCAGGGGGTGAGGTCAGGGCTTCTTGGAGGCCAGTGATGAAGTGCTCTGTCTCGAGCTGCTTAGCAGCCGATCCTTTGCCTCGGATAGTTTTCATTCAAATAGGCACGGACAGATGAGTGCCAATGGGACTAAATAAGGAACTAAAAAAACTTCAGAGCTTCCTCAAATCGATGACAGATAGTGCTTTACTCTCCGTTTATTCTTTGCATAGCTATCAAGTTGATGTATTCTTTTTGAATCACGGTGTATTATTGATCTCATTTTACACCAAAGGAAATGACATGTGAGATCAATATTGATTATAGGCCACTTCCACATATCAGCCATTCGTGAACGATAATCCAAGAACTATCAAAAATGTTGATTCTGCTCATCTAGTCGAACCCAAGAAACAATTCTGACAAGCAGGAACTTATTTTATAAGTTAGTATTGTAGTATTGCAATAGATCTCATTCTATTATCTAGTATAGTGGTATTGATATTTCAGTTTTGTCAATAATTGTCATGGATCTCATTCTATAAAATAGTATTGTAGAATTTATATTATAATATCGTCATGTGGCATGACTTAATTTCTAGTTTTTTACGTGAACGTGATACACATCATTTGAAAGACGAATGTCTTTTGTCTCCTTTTCTCATAAATGAGGAAGTCACTGTAAGCTTCGTGGAAAGCGAATGCATAGATAACTACAAAAATACAATAAGTTACTTCAACAACTATCAAACTGGTTGAGATAGAAAGGATTATCCCCAGGTGATGTGGGATTCAGATTTCCAGAGCTCAGTCCTCCAACTTTTCAAACATCTTGAAAAAGTGAGCTGCCTGAAAGAAACGAATAGCCGCAATTTCTCACAATTTTCAAGCTGCCATCATTCCAAGCATACTCTCCATTTCTTTGCAGTGTATTGGCTGTGAATGGGAAGGAAAGATAAATGTCTCATTTCGGAATAAATCTTGACAGGCAAACAAGTGATGTAGCTTGAACATTTCATTTCGCAACTGTTTCGCTAGATGTGAAACAGTCTTGATAAGAATAAATTGTTCTTTGAGTACTGTTCTACATAAATTGCACGTGCATTTTTCTCAACAAACAAGAAATGGAGAGGAGATGGCACATGCGAAATGATGTGGAATATGGAAGGAGAGTGTGCAGGGACCAACTTTCTTTTACATCCAAGATGAATTGCAGCAATATTCTGCAAGAGTTTATTATCGTTCAGACACTGTGAGAACACACTCCAATCCCGATACATAAATGTTGCCTACCAACTCTGTTATTAACTTGACTGAAATCGATCTCAACAGGATTATTACCTTGTAGTTGAAAAGACTAATTGTTAACTTACCTATAGTATCGGCTTGTTGTGGATATAATCAGTTGAAGAGAGTCATTGTGTGAAATTCACTATATATTATCTTAAAACCATTGCTGTACAGGAAGTGTATTATTCAATTAAGAGATGTAGAATGACATTTTCATTCTGAATTAAATGTTTCTTAAGAAAGAAGTTTGTTATTTCATTGAGAAATATACAATGACATTTTCATCTTGAATGAAATGTTTCATTAGTTCTACAACAAGCCGAATTCACTATATATTAACATTTTATTCACTATATATTAACATTAATTAATCTTTCCATTAAAATTTATGACAATATTTCGCTGATAAATGTGTTCATCATCGCTCATCATCATATCTATCTCATCAAATCACATTGAATCGATTGGTTAAGATAATAATCAGAAAACTCATTGACAAATCGATTGATTGATAGGTATCAAGTGCTCCGATCTAACTCAGCTAATATAATGAAAATTTTCAGTTCATAAATAAGAATCCTTTGATTAGTCTATGACTAGAGAGTGTAGAGTGTAGATCTACACTCTACATTGTCAGTTTAAATCGTGTGGTATATACTAGTGTATAATCGTGTGGTATATGCTACACGTTTAGTAGTATAGTCCTGTGTGATATTTTACAGATAAAAGTTTAAAACTAAAGTAAGATTATGGAAATTTACTTTTGTAAATTACGTTTTATAGTATGAGGGTTGAAACGTATTACCTAGAATCAAGGAGAATTGTTCATACTCTCAATGTAGTAAGTTATGCTTGGAAAAGGCATGTAGTGTATCTACCAAAGAATGAGCCCACCTATAATAGACCAGTGCAATAGAAGTACGTTTACATCCAGATGGGAAATTGCTTTTATTAAAATGTTTATCGACTTTACAGCATTCAACTTTGGATTTTTGCTCAATATGGAGTCCGTAATTTCAAGTAAATGACAATTAAATCCTTCAAAATACCTATAGTGATGTCCACGTTATAATGGCAGTGGATAAATATAGAAGAATAGCGATGCTGATTCTCTGCATTAATTAATCATATTTCTACACTGTCAAAAACATAATTGGCATCGTTGTGGACCTAGAAAAGGATAGTACCACCGGCTTTGTCGAATGATAGGCAAGGATAGCAGAACCAAAGTTGGTCAAATACTGTCATTATAACGTGGACCACACTATAGGTCAACGATTCAACTTAGTAATTTGAATTATAATATTGTTTGAAAAATAACATGCGAGTTCCATGATCAGAGGCCTAAGTGAAAGCGTTCCAGTATCGATTACTGGCAGTTATTTTTCAACTCGATAACCTGATCGTCCTTGCTACGAAGAGCTAGCTATCTTTTCACATTTATTGACAAGTGATATCCTTCAATTTTTCAGCAGGAGTTCCACTTCATTGAAGCAGGACAGTTCAAATCAAAGTTACGATTCAGCATTTCAGAACAGGAAGGCTGTGTTGATTATGAAATGATTTCACACGTGTAATCTGTTGATTCACGAAGTCCCGATTTCAATGCGACAATAATATTTGAGCGGATGTCAACTGCACGGGACAGCAAATACACAGTCTGCCTTCACCAGCAGTTGATATTGACATACGATTATATTTATACACGAGTGCTATGGCTTGACGTTTTGATTTCTCTCGTATGACAGACAGAAACTCAATTTCAATGTGCCACTCTCTAGTCATAGACTACTCAAAGGATTCTTATTTATTAACCGAAAATTTTCATTATATTAGCTGAGTTAGATCGGAGCACTAACTTGATACCTATCAATCAATCGATTTGTCAATGAGTTTTCTGATTATTATCTTAATCAACCAATCGATTCAATGTGATTTGTTGAGATAGAATGATGATTAGCGATGATGAACTCATTTATCAGCGAAATATTGTCATAAATTTTAATGGAAAGATTAATTCATGTTGAAAATGAAAAAAAAATAGATTAAATAATGTGATCACATTATTTTTGAGTTGAGTGAATGAAGCACTGACTTCTGATAGTCGTACTATGTATAGTAAGAGCTAACACTGTTCATATCTCATCATTTGAAAGCATCATCATGGATCAAGTTACTGATGGTAACTGACAACTCAAATTATTCATATTATATTGTATTTGTTTCTTGTATCACGCATGATTTAATGACATGAGCTTTGAGTAATTGGTCCATTAGCTGATGATGAACATTATTGTGAAAAATCCACTTCATTTGTCATTACTCTATTGCTGACGATGGAATAGAAACTGAATAATAATTTTTAATCATAATATTGTGTTTTACTTTGATGAAATACGCTTCAAGTGTGAGTTTACTGTGATTTGAGTATGCTGATAAATGATCTCATTCTCTAATATACGTTCAGATCTCAATATAGTGATTTGAGACCACTCATCACACGATGTGATGAATTTATGTTCCAATAAGAGTTTTTTCAATATTATTTAATGTGTTCGCAACTCTAAACTCTTTCAGCGTTGATCTTTTCTGATTTCAGTGATAACTGAATTTTTCAGTTATTGAACATGTGGATCATCTTTTCAAAATGCTTCAGATAAATATGACTAAAAAATAAATAACTAGTACCATCTTAATCTGAACGAACTGTATCAAGTAGCCCTCTAAAAATAGATGGGGAGATAAAGATTAGCTTGAAATTGGTAGTTTAAATAATGTAGTTTAAAAATTTCTTGAGATTTTAATGTATTTCAAGAATCTATTTATTTATTTTTGATCAATGAGAATTACACAACTTACAAAAAAGTACCACAGGCCCAAAACAGTTCCAATTCTAATTTATACAATATTACTGTACGCAAAGAATCAAACTCCATAGGAGTCAATCCTCCTCTTAGCAGCTTGACAAATAATTTGTTAGTGGTAACCATACAGAAAGGTGCAAGATAACCATTACATTATTTTCAACCCCCTCATTATGAACAGCGAATTATGAATCTGGTTTGAAAAAGCATTGGATGTCTCTCGCTGGGCACATTGCTGTAGCTTATCATAGTAATGGAACATTTCACGCTTTAGTGCTCCACCCAATGAACCCTGAGAATCGTTGTGATCTCGTAGCATTTTCACACTGTAAACAACATCAAACGAATGACTGGCTTCGCCGTGGAGCTGTCTCTTCTTATCTAATCTACCATTTGTATTTTACTTTCAGGAACAATATAGCACAATGTATACGTATAAGGAATTTGTAACGTCGCTGCCAAATGACTTAGCACATGATGAGAGTAATGTATCCCTGATCACAGTCAAGTGTGGTAATGGGAAAAATATAATCATTTATTCTTTTTCAAGGACATTGCTCCAAGGTGTTCAAACTTTTCCGTTTTATATGGATACAGCACACCAAACCAAGCCGGCTATCATAATATTTTATCTTATGTTCTTATTATCGATTGACTCTTTAGTTTGCCGTGTTTGAAGGGTTTAAGGGTGAAGGGTTCAAGGCAACGTTTAAACAGTTAATCTTCATGGATAATCAGTCTATTCTAATCTTTATCCTTATCCAGAACAACCCTTCATCGAGAATTGGATAAGAATTTAGAAAAAGGTCTTTTCAATGGAACCTACTTTTCGTATCTAATTTATGATGCATGATATTGAATAGTTGATGAATCAAAACTAACCAAGTCTCAATGAAAATACTGCTTCTCAGTCCCAAGTGTATCAATATTGAATCCACAAGTGTTTAACCACCCACAGTTCCTGATTAATACAAAGTCCATTAGTGCGATTAATCCAGTATTGTTTGATTTACGTTCCATAATTGCATCACCCAGTTAATGCTGTTGCAAATTATGGTGTTATGACATGACATCCTAGAAATTTCAACTTGAACGACTACTATGATTATTAAAATACAAGACAAATTGGACAACAGGGTCAAATACAAGTCATAACACAAGATCCAGAGGTGCGTTGAGAATTGAGCCACACAGAACGACCTTTTACAAATCTAGCTCACAGCATATGGGTAACAAAGTATTTAATTCGTTGCCGAGCCTCGAAAGAGGCTCAAACACTGACAGTTTTCAGGACAAGACTGAAAATCTGGTTAATAGCCCAGTGTCCCTATAGTTGGCAATCCCTAATAAACTGATTAGAGAAAAACAAAATAAGACTGAAAAAAATGTACTAAGAATCTATCGTGTTACTTTCGAGTGCAATGTTAATGTTTCCAGATTTTATTGTTTCTATATAAGTATGAGTTGTAACTGACATTATTTATAAGTTTTCAAATATTATATTTTCACAACTTTAAAAATGTATCTACTCTTACTTTGTAAATGAATGTTAAAATTTGAATGTATGTGACTATTGTCTATGCTTACCATTGTTTAGCCATGACAAGTAATAAATTGAATTGAATTAAAGATCGATTGAGATATATATTTCGAGATTTTAATAAATTTAAATGAATCTGACAGTCTATGTTCAAAGGCAACTCTTAGTACATATTATATAAATATTTCCCATGTATGGTTCTGGAGCATCTGAATTTAAAATTCTTCTATGTGGAAATAATCAAGAACTGAAAATTTTGTGAAGTTAACATCTACAATACTTAACCTATTTCGGACTATGTGTAACCTTATTCAAATTTGGGAGAGGAATAGCACAATCTTACCTTATTTTATCTCACCCTAACATTTTTGATGGTGTACTACTTATTGTATGAATCAATAAAGAATGAAGAAAGAAATAATATTATATATTGGTCATAAATTCAAGAGTTGATAAAATTTACTTATTCCCACTGTCGAAATCTCACTCTTTTTGTGAATCAAACCTTTAAAAATGGGAGTGTACGGTATGTATATGGTAACTAGGTATTACCATAGTATTATCTCCAACGTATTCTAAAATTAAATGTTTCTCATTAATTCCTTAATTGCGACAAAACATTCCTGTTTTTTCCTCAATAATGTTCTCGCCTATTATATCAATATAGCATCACAAGAACTTTAATTTTATAGCATTCGGGTTTTCAAATTTTTAATCGAATGGTGTTGGTTAACAATATTTCCATTGATAATTTTCAAAATTATACTTCATTGTGACTAATTTTCTGGTATTTCTGCATGATGGGTAAATACGAAATAAATGCTGTCAACCATAACCTTCTCAATTTTTCAAGTTTTCTTAACTAAGTTGTGTAACTAAGATCTCAGACATCTTCAGCACAACTTAGCTGAAAAAGGTGTCTGGCTAATCAATAGAACACGTTCCAGATGTGGAAGAATTCAAATAATAGGTTTACATAGTCTAGTATGTTTTCATTCATTAATATTCTAATTAACACGATACTCTGAGCAACTTACCTCTTCCACTCAGTGTAGAATAGGATCTTCCACAACAGGTGGTCAGGACAGCTGCTCAGCTGCTTGTGGAACGCTGCAATGGAAGACGCGCAATTTATTATTCACTGAGATTGGCTACAATATTTTCTCACCCTGTTTTCAAAACAATTATTATGAGTTGAATTAGATAGTTTTGTATTGGAAACTACTTTGTATTGAAGATACTCGTAGTTTTTTTACCTTGAAAGCGTGCTCGGCTAGTCAGCCCCGCGTGAATGTGCGTGCGCGCGCTTATGCTAGCACTGTGTGAGGGGTTTAAATGGAATACTTATTGCCGTGCAAACTTGTGATATAGTCCGCAAACTGACTCGAACTTGGCGGCAAAACTTGCGCGCGCATCTTTGCTCCGATTGGTCAATTTACACGCATGCCGGCACATGAGGCGCCAGCTTTCATTGATAACCGGGTAAGGGGAGGAAGTTTTTGCCGACGCGGTTGTTTCAAAATTACGCTTCTTGCACCCACGCTCGCATCTACTGTGACGTCACTATTCTTCTCATCTCCTACCCCAATCGTGTCCCACTAATCATATCCTCTAAGCCTTGTGGCCAATGAAACACATCGAGGCTCCTATTTAGTCAAAGCTGATGATTAGGCTGTGACGCAATACCGAATTCATCACTATGATGAAAAGGGGTTTAGACTTTTTTGCTCATCATCTGCCTTCTCTTTGATCCCACTACAACGTGTGAGTAGATAAGAGAACACAATATGTTAGGAGATCTTATCAGATTTCATAATCTTCCAAAGCTTTTGGAAGGAAGCACTTCGATATTCTTAATGAGCACGGTGTATCTTTGAAGAAAACCCTCAGAAGAGGATAGTAGGTATATTAGGTCCATAATTCAAATCATTCTAATGAATGATGTTCTGTGTATCATTAAAATGAATTAATTAATTCTGTATGAGAAGTCCAGGCTTATTCTTTAAAAGCACTAGACAGTTCAGCCTACACAGTTTAGAGAGCTCCACACAAGTAAGGCTCAGCTTGCTAAGTCCATATCTGTGCGTAAATGCATTCTGCCGCCCTTTAAGGGAAAAAAGGTCCATACATGAATCCAGAACATTAAAAAGCTGTGAAATTGCAGCGTGTGAAAATCTGTATATTATAATAATAGAACTTATCAACAGTCACATTTCACGCCACAAATCATCGACAAATCAGTTGAAAATTCTATGAGCTGCTGAAGCAAGTTGTGGGAATGAAAACAAGTATACTTGAAAATCGAATTTACTCACCAACCATACTTGATGATTCTCAGCTTTGAAATATTATTTTATCAAGTTTCATGTCTTCTATAATCTTGATAAAAGTCTATTTTCTATATGAATTTTTTCAGAAGAGCTATAAAAGTCTAAGATATTCATACTTACACAGTGTAAGGCAAGGATATACTGTGCTCTTGTAGGTGTGGTTGATATTTTAAAAATTAATACGCAACCTGCATAATGTGTTGTAGGCTTTCATGTTCATGAATTTCAATTGTTTCTTTAGATGCCCACATTGTGAGAAGAAATCATGAGATGTCCCAATTATATATTGTAAGTTATTATGATGAATGATTTTTGTTCATTTAATCATCATGATAATAATATCACACCTCTCTGATGTATATTACACGATGTTCAGTTAGGAAATAGAAAGTTTGAAAAATAAATCATGAGATGTCTCAATTATATAATATTGTCAGTTATGATAAATGATTTTTGTTCAGTTAATCATTATTATAATAAATTATGGGCTGACTAATAATTTTTGAATAGTAGCGCTCATTGAATTTACATCTAGCTGTTTACTCTGTTGTCAATATTTGCAGTAGCAGAAGTCTTCGGGGTGAATTACAGCAATTAATTTGGATTTTCGTTTAATATTATAAAATGATAATAAAATCACACTTCTCTGATGTATATTACACGACGTGCAGGTAATGTTTTTGCATGTTATGTTAAATACATCAAAAATGTATTTATACATCGCAGCTCGGAATACATCGAGAAACCTTAATCTATAATAATATCATTTGCTTCTTCAGCACTGGAATGAACCAAAAAATAACGTTTTTTGTAAAAGTTGGTGATAGAGCTTATTGAAAGTCACATTTCATGCTGCATTTAAGTGTTCAGGCATGGAAAACTCAACTTACGACTCGTTGATTCTCCAGGATGGTAATGAGTCCGCCTACACAGTCCCTCAGTGGAAGGACAGACGACGTCAAGCGACTAAATAATAGAAAACTGCCGTCTGGAGCTCTGCTATTATTCAAATTGCAACAAGCTTCTTGTTACACAAGATCAAGGAATGATATTAGAAATAATGATATTCCCCTTGATTTCTAACGCTTGTAGACAAGAAAGCATCCGAAAGCCTAACTATTGAAATCTTCAGGACTGTTCTTCAAGGGTGATTCGTAACGAATCTTAAACAGAATCTTATATTATTTTTTATCTAGTTACATAAAATTATAGAGTAAAGATACGGTTTGATCCTTGAAGTAATCATTTGTCTCTGATACACTGTACCTAGAATGCAATGGATTTCTAGGTATATTGAGGTAGGCTAGCTGCTGAGAGTAATATCATTCAACTTCACAAATAGTAGAAATTATGTGTTTCTCAAGTTATGTTTAATCTAATCAGAAATAAAGATGTCAAAAAATCGAACGTACAAAAATCGATGTTTAGCTTTTAAATGGACAGACAAAAAAACTTTTTTTTATCTTCAATGGAGATTCAGAAAGCCTATTAAAGCGAATGGAATATTCTTATTCTTATTCATACAAAGTTTATAATCACGCTCATCTCCTCCAAACTCGTTTTTTAGGTATCCATAGAAACCGCTCATCCATTCGGCTGAAATTTTTCAGGATCAACATGAAATGAATCTTAATTCAACACCCTTCAAAATTCAAGTTTCATATCTGACACTATTTTGGAAATTTAGAAGAAAAATTTCAGTAAAATTCAACAAGTGATCAAAATATTTCCTATGGAGTCTTTGAGAAATGGTGAGTCAACTGTATATGATTTTTTGGACATTTATCTGTAGTATAATAGAGCATTTTATTGTTTTTTCGTTACAGTTTGTTCAAACGGAATTGATTTGTTTATTTGGAATCAATCATATAAATGCGATCGGAAAACATATTACACACTAGTATTACAGACTATCATTTTTCATGGAGAAAGCTGTATATTTTGCATATTTTGTTACGTGTCGACGAAACAAAAACTTTCTTTTTAACCTGAAGTGATATGAACATAACCTTTAATTCAAACTCAAAATATTTTAGTAAAACTTGTTATGCCCTCTTTTAAATGGAGTTAAATTTAAAACATTTTCTAAAAATATCCATCATAAATAGTTTTCATTTAAATTAACAAAACATATAAAATAACACAGACTTACACCACACCCAAAAAATATCCAGATTATGAATTAGATGGTGGAATGCGTTTTTATTTAAATAATGTCAAATCCCTCAAGTTAATTAGCCTGTTTTTCATGAAAGTTTATCCATATAAATTACTGGTGAGTTTAATACTGATATTGATAGGGGTTTAAATGATCTTAAGTGGCATATTTTATGATTATATAATGCTAATAAATAAAGTAATGAAAATTTAAAATTATAGTGGAAAGTGTGTATATCAATTCCTCTTCGAATATCTCTTTTATAGTATTAGGACATAATATTACTGACATTGAATCAGTCATTTTATTCAAACAGGCAGTCAAAAAATGTTATTAGAGAAAAGCCTATACGCAATCTCAGAATTTTATTCACAAGAAAATTGATTTTTTTAAATATAATATATATCATCACCATCCTTAATGATACTTGACACTTGATACCTGAATAGATATTTTGATTGTATGTATTATAGTATTAGGATTAGTA
Organism: Nilaparvata lugens; assembly: GCF_014356525.2. NCBI lineage: Eukaryota > Metazoa > Arthropoda > Insecta > Hemiptera > Delphacidae > Nilaparvata > Nilaparvata lugens. The sequence continues at coordinate 57,074,500 of NC_052508.1, read as the reverse complement.
TTAGTACTGACAAGTTACCTGTCAAATGGGATTATTCCCAAAATTGATGTAATGTAATGATTATTAAAAAAAAAGAAAGAGATTGAGCTCTTGTATTAAATACAAAAGCTCAAATTTGGACTATGACAAAATTCATAAGCTACCAGCAAGGAGGAAATAAATCAAATACGGTACTCAAATTATTGATATCCTACTCTAAGAATTCAGAGTGCTTCTTCCAATACATGAATAATCACTATTATTGTTCTGTTCACTTTCTCAACTAATATTTTTTACAAAACTTGGGTTTCATACCAATCTTGTGACGACCTGTAATGGACGGTAATATTATGACATTAATAAATAATTGAATCATAACAATGTCAACTCATTCTATTATGGGGAGCCTACTCAGCCCACATTATCTTCCCTCCAATTTCTAAAATTTGATGGGTGTGTGATTTTATTGGAAGATTATCAATAATATATTCTCTTAGACAGAACGCAAGGTACAAAATAGAGCCAATTTTCATAGAGTCTAATATAGCCAGTTCTATAAAGCCAATTTCCAAAACTTGGGGGGTGTGTGATTTTATTGGAAGAATATCAGTAATATTTTCTTAGACAAAACACAAGGTACAAAATAAAGCCAATTCTCATAGAATCTAATACATCCAGTTTTATAAATCCAATTCTATAAGTAGAATCAACAATTTCAGATGCTCCTGAAGGTTCAATTGAAAATTCTTCATGTCAGAGGGACATTTCCGTGATGAGCAGTCAAGCACTGCAAGCTCTCTATGAGTTGAGAGAAGAGAGACTTCTATGTGATGCCACTATCAAGCTGGATAATGGAGAAATATTCTATGTGCACAGAGCTATCATTTCTGCATGCAGTAGCTATTTTCGGTTAGAAGTATTTTGGTCTACCATTATCAGCATAATCTGTTCACAACAATTATTATTATTGTTTCTATACTTCGTTTTATATAATAACTAATATTATCATAGCCACCTCTAATACAAGGCCCCGGCCTACGATATTGCAACGTCGCAGTGTAGGCCTAGAATCTAATACATGATTGGTGAAAGAGATCAGCTGGTATTTTTTAAAATCTCTTTCACCAATTATGTATTAGATTCTAGGACTACACTGCGACGTTGCAATATCGTAGGCCGGGGCCTTGTATTAGAGCTGGCTATGATATTATTCATCTTAAATATTCGTAATATAATGTTAGTAACAAATTAGTGTTAAGTTAAAGCAGGCAATATCATTCAAATCAATTCAATCAATCAATTTACCGTATTCTTTGCATGTACATTTTTTACAATGTTTGGCAGTTCGTCATATTTTAAATCTAACAACAATAAGAATAATGATTTGTCCATAAATATAAACAACAAAAACACAACAAGAAGAACAATCTATTTTTCAAACTATTCTTTCATAATGGTCTTTCCAAAGTACCTAACCACTCTAACCGACTTCAGCACTTTAGCACTCAGGCCGATATCACACAATACCTGTATTGCAAAGTTCATACTTTCTTCCAATAGCAGACAATGATAATACAAGCTGCTTTCACTATTGCAATCCAGCTTAATATCCAGCACTAAGCCTATATTCAAAAAAAATATCAAATTACTGAATGCATTGACTTGAAAACAAATATATTATAAATAAACAGAAGAAAAATATCAAATTACTGAATGCATTGACTTGAAAACAAATATATTATAAACATCCAACAAAATAAAATTGCACTCGTTAGGTTAATCCATTAATGAGAATGGAAAAGAATTCACTCTGTCGAAATACACTCATTTTAGATTTTAGAGTTTATTTATTTATTTATTAGATAGAGCGAACAATACAATAGTCGGAAAAGAAAAAACAGGCTATTGCCCAAAACTTCTTCAATTTCCTGATTTTGTCACAAATCGTCCAAATATTATGTAGGTTATGTTCACTTCAATTTCAACACCAAATCTTCAATCTGAAACTATGAATCAGAATAAAACAAAGAGTTTCAAATTTAGATAAATTGATAATGAAACTTCCGTTAAAACAAAAACCAAACTTCAAATATTCACAAAATATAGAATAAAATCACTTAAATTTTGAGCTCGAAAATACCACTTTCACCATAGCTACAACAGTTATTAATCAATGAAGTGAAGTTTATTCATAATCAACACTAAGTTACATAATTCGATTCTAAGTAAATCAAACCTAGTGTTGGTTTGAAAGGAACTCTTGTACACCATAAAATACTCCATCAACTAAATATTTTTTCAATGTTCTTTAATGATCTTCAAATCATCGTTACTTATAAGGAGTTGTGGTAACTTGTTATTCTTATTACAACTTTCTTACACTGTATCTTAAGAATGAGCTCTAGTTAATTATTTTCTTATTTATTGTATATCTAAAGGCCATACGCTAACACTACGTTCAACGCTAAAACGTGGTTTACTTGTAGATATGATTGCATTTATCATAATGTGTTTCATATGAAGGGGTTATAATACAAGGGGTCCAAGTGACATATTGTCAGTTTCGAGAAAATTGAGCCTAAAGTTTATTTACATTAATTAACTTTTCATTCATGAAATGAATATAGAAATTATATTCACCTATTCCTAAAACCATTCAATATACTTTTACCAAATCAAATGTACAGTTTCATGTCTCAAATTGCTCTCCTTTCTCAATTATCAGCTAAATAGTGATAAGAAGTATAACTTGTACCCCTTGTTCACCAAACAAAACTCTATTGTCTAGCTACACATAAAAAATGAAAAATGTCACTTGGACCCCTTGTATTCTGACCCCCTCATATGGGGTTTAAATGAACAACTGAAATTTCTCCGTTTAAACCGAGTATCTGCATACCGGCACGGACCTGGAATATTATGACTCTTTAAGATGTTGCTGTTAAATTTTTCTTATTTTAATCCAACTTATTTATATTGTACGGTACAAATATAATGGTATGAATAATGATTGTAATAAATAATGTATTTTATTTTAAGATTTATCATGTAATTCTGAAGCTTGTTTCAATCTATGTATACGTTATATTTTTTTCTTCTTTTTATTTTGTGTGGAGTGCGGTTTTGGGCAGTGTTCCTGTCGCATCCACTCTGATGTACTACCGTACATTGTATCGATCTTTTCTCCCAATAAATTGAAATTAAAAATTCATAGCAACTCTATTCTTATCTTATTATTCTTATTTCAAGTATTGATATTCATATTGCATATTCCAGAACCCTATTCACAACAACCTTGAATGGTAAGGATAGAACAAAAATCGAACTTCCAGGAGTGGATTCAAATACAATGAAATTGATTCTAGAATATGTTTATTTGAGACGTTTGAGGATAACAAGTGAAAACGTTGGGACACTCCTCGTAACAGCTGACTTTCTTGGCCTTCTCGGAATCATTCATCTATGTTGTCAATTTCTGAAGAAGCACATTAATCCCAAAAACTGCATGGGTATTTTAAAGTTTGCACGGTAAGATAATGGTGGTTAACTTGTAAACCTTTAATTGATAGCAATTGATGTTTCAAAATTGTTTTTATTTTTATTACACTTGATATCTATATAATTATATACAAATGAATGTCTGTTTGTGTGTTAGTTTGTTTGTCCCCTATAGACTCGAAAAGTACTTGACAGAACGGCATGAAACTTTGGGAATACTATATGTTGTGTGAATATTGGGGATGGTTTCTGACCAGAAATTTTAATACAGGGGTTAATAATAATTATATATTAATCCATTTTACAGACCTATGTTTTCGAAATTGTCGGCCGAGCGGGTAACGTAGAACGGGAAGATCATCATGATTCAAGATAGATCATGTTGTGATAGAATGATTTAGCATCTAAACTTACCAGCTGTAATAAACACGTCACTCTGTGATAAAATTGTCAACTGGTATTAAAACGGTAGTTTTAAGCACATAGAAGTCCGTATTGAGATGTAAATGAAAATATTGATTGTCAGATAAATTTCATGATTCACCAAATAAAGTCAAGTGTGACATGAGATACATTGACTTTTTGGCGGTACGAAGTTCGCCGGGTAAGCTAGTAGGATATATTTATGACACCTGATAATGGCTAAAACCGGTTATAAAAATAACTACTATTTATTCATTTGAGATACATATGAGAGCACAAGGATAATATCCCATATTTGCTCTCTTAACACATAATACAAGTAAATAATATTGTAAATGCAATATTTCATACAAATATTGAAAGAAATAAAAAGTCTTTAAACTTAGTCTCTGAAAAATATCCAGTACAGAAAATTAAAACACAGCAAATAATAAAAAATGATGTAGTAGTTCTATGAAAAAGTACAGTATCATTTAGCCCTGTAGGAATAAATGAAAATAAATATTTCTCATTTTATTTTAAAAGTGTATAATATGCATTTATATTTCTCAGAGATCACTTCTGCTACGATCTTGAAGATGAAGTGCTGAGATACATTCTGCGTGACTTTGTAACAATTGCTGGAGTCAGCGAAGAGATAGTTCACATGGAGGTGGAAGAGCTGTGCAAGATAATTGGCTCCGATGAACTGAACGTCAAATCCGAGGAAATAGTTTGGGAGTGTGCCCTCAAGTGGATGATGCATGACGAGCACAACAGAAAATTTTTTGCTGTTGACTTCATGCGTAGTATAAGACTTGGTCTGCTGGAGACCACTTATTTCCTTGAAAAAGTAAGTTATCTACTATCTAATTAATCAATAATTGTGTTAAATTCAAAACAAGATACATAGAAGAAATTAAAATTCAAAACAACACAATCAAAATACAAAATTCTAAAAACAGGCTCTATGGTGGGGTGTGCTGAAAAGAAAGGAGGAAAAATACCTAGCCGACTATGGTTTCCCATTTATTAGGCTAGTAGAGGGTATAAAAATAAGAAATGGAGAATATTATTCTTTAATATGTGAATATTTTCTATTTTAGTGATAATAATGTGAAATATTTCTTCAATGTTTGGTTTTGAAGCATCTGAATTGAAAAATTTACTTTGTTGAATTAATTAAGGACTGGTAATTTTGTAAAGTGAACAGTAACAAGACTTAACCTATTTCGGACTATGTGTAAACTTATCTAAATTTGGGAGAGGAATAGCACAAGGTTACTTTATTTTTTCTATCATTTTGATGATGTACTTATTGTATGCATCAATCAATAAAGGGTGAAGAGGAGTGAAAATGGAAAGAATGGGTGACTTACTTATTATCTAGTAACTAGTAATAATTTATCTACTTAGTATTTTAAGTAGACAAGTCTTGTCTAAGAAAATAGTCTTGTGGCTATTTTCACAATTTTCACTCATTTTTCTATTTTTTCGAATAAACCACTAAGATATCCTTACAATTTGAAAAATTCAAGTCCAAACTGTACACTCTAAACACTACAAAGAGTAAATTTGAATATATTAAAATATTCTAATTCCACTGGAATTTCAATGTGAACATTGTCAACTTATTATTCTAACTCGATGATTCTGCAGCTGATAAATTAATTCTAATTATTATTGTTCATTGTCTCCAATCAATATAAATAGCCTATCTAAGCTAATGGTCTCATAATGTGATCAATTCGTTGTATGGATCAGGATAATAAATAGCTAAAACACAACTTCAAGAATATTACCTGAATTCCCTACATTTAGGCACTATGTTCCGATATTATGTTACATTTTTATTATAAGATGTAAGCATTTTGTTGTTTCTTCGTCATATCTTATATATTTTTTATGATATAATAAATAGCTGAAACACAACTTCAAGAATAGTGTATTCCCCACATTTAGGCACTATGTTCTGATATTATGTTACATTTTTATAATGTTAGCATTTTGTTGTGTTTTCATATGTTATATATTTTTTATAATATATAAGCATTTCATAATGTTGATTGCAGGTGAAAGAGCACCCATTTGTAGTGGGAAATGCCATGTGCAAGCCACTGATAATTGAAACACTGAGATTTCTGTATGATCTGGAAATGATAACACAGAAACATGGAGAAGTTGCCACCCCTGCAATAGCCCGGCCACGTGTTCCTCATGAGATTCTTTTTGCAATCGGGGGTTGGTCTGGAGGAAGTCCCACTAACTTTATTGAGACTTATGACACAAGAGCTGACCGTTGGATAAAGTTAAGTGAAATTTTTGAACTGAATCATTCGTTCCTCAAATAAAAGTCGAATTGCAGCTAATTACATTATAGAGTTGAATATTCCAATTTCGTGGGTAGGATTTCCATGTATTGGAATTTGTAAAAGAGTAGTATTAATTTATATTGTTCAATTGATAGTAAGGTGAAATAGAAGCGAAACTGTCAGCTCCACATAATTTATTTGAGCCAAACTCAAGTTTCAATGCACTAAGGCATCATCTTCAGTGATATTTTTTTATTAACTTTTGGTAAACTTTTATTCTTTCCCCAATATGGAGAAATATAGTTGATTGTAATTTTACAATACAGTACCTCTGTTAATAGTGTAAATTCAATGAATAGTGTTCAATGATCACCTGCTCATCGAAGGCCTTTTTACCTCTATGCATTTAATTGACACATATTTGTCAATAGGTTGAAGAAGTAGACTCAGCGGGACCAAGAGCATACCATGGCACTGCTGTGATTGGCTACAAAATCTATGTGATCGGTGGCTTCGACGGGACCAAGAGCATACCATGGCACTGCTGTGATTGGCTACAAAATCTATGTGATCGGTGGCTTCGACGGTGTGAGCTATTTCAATACTTGTCGCTGTTTTGATGCAGTGACGAAGGAATGGAAAGAAATTGCACCGATGTATGCTAGCAGGTAAATAGAGATAATTAATGATTGAACTGACAATACACAAAACAATTCTTAATTCATAATGAATTGAATAGACTATAATATCAGCTTATAAATTTAATATGACATTAGTTATTCTCAATATCATTCACTGAGAAACGTGAATTTTCAAGTGAAAAGGAGCAAACTCTATTATCTGATGTATGAATCAATATTTAACATTTTAACATGAATTCACTAAACCAATTTTCTAAAACTACTTCGAATGATAGAGACTAGGTTACATATTTATCAAATTATTGAAAAATTTAATCATGTGCTACTTATGACAGTTACACAGTAACTAACGAGTTCACTATAGATTGATTAGGTAATGCTTCGGATGTAGGGACTAGTCTTTGATTGGAATATATTATCTTTTTATCATTGGATAGATAAGAGGAACTGATTAATTCAAGTCATTGAAATTCAAATGCAAGTAGATCTGATTCTATCTTTATAATTATAGCGGTGGAGGGAGAATATTTTATGTTTATGTGTGGTTATAAAAAATAATACAAATAAACACAAACACAAAAATATGGATATTTACCATCCCCATGTTATCTCATAGTTTTTCAGATAAAATATTTGTAAATGCGTTATTTTATATCTTAATACATCAATTTCTTGCTACCTCCTACTAATCATTTCAAACTTAATTTGATTTCTCACTCTTACATTTCTGGTTTTCACTTTTGCAAGGTGCTATGTTAGTGTTGCTGTCGATAAAGATGTAATCTATGCCATGGGTGGATTTGACGGCCATAACAGGCAAAACTCGGTGGAAAAGTACGATTATAAAGCGAACCAGTGGACACAGATAGCACCAATGAACATGCAGAGAAGTGACGCAAGTGCTGCTGCTTTGAATGGTAAGTACCGTACAAAAATTGATAAATTTATTTATTTATTCTTACAAAAATCTAGGAGTGCAACAGGCATAACAGCCCTAACACACTCATGAATACAGGAAATACATCATTAAAAATTATGCGGTTTTATCTCACCCAGTATTCAACATTTCTCAATTTTATAGGAAAAAATCCACCAAAGGAAAATGTTCAACTTTCACTTCAGATCTGGAGGAAGGACTGAACTTATCTTCACTAGACTAGCGTTATTGACTTTTCCCATTAGCAATTTTATGATTCAATATGATAATAAGCTACCAGTACTGATGTTATCCTACCAAAAATAATTTTCATCAAGAATTCTATTTAGAAAATTATGTTGGCAGTAACAATAGAATTAGAAATTAGATTGCAAATTGATAAACAAAATTATTTTAAATTACTGGCTTTACTTATTTCATTTGGTTGAAAATTTATTCTTATCATTTATTTTTCAATGATTTTATAATAGTGTTTTCTTGAACCACACCATATAGTGTAGCCTGAACTCATTAGTGTGAAGCTGCATTTCCTCTTCCTATTAATTATTATTTCGACATGGTTTTGATAGATATTCTGCCATTGGAACTACATAGGCTGCAAAAATTTGATGTACTCAATGCACTTATTTACACATTTGAAAACAATAATTTCTACAATATATAAAATTACTAACATGAACAGAAAAATAACAATATCAATTTTCATAACAGATGAGTCTATACTTATTTAGGCTCAATACTAAACTACATTCAAAAGCAATGCCAATTCTAAAGAGTAAGGTTTGTGGAAAAAAGGATTCTCGGAGTCAATACTGAACTACATTCAAAAGCAATTCTGGGTTAATATTTATAGAAAAAAGTTTTTTTTTCAAGCTGGAGCTCAAAAAATTAATTTTTTCTACAGATATTAACTCAGAATTGGCATTGCTTTTGAATGCAGTTTAGTATTGACCCTAGATAAGTATAGACTCATCTGTTATGAAAAATGATATTGTTATTCTTCTATTTATGTTAATAATAATTATTATATATTGTAAAAATTATTGTTCTCAGATGTGTTAATGAGTGCATTGAGTACATTGGTAATGTTTCCAGAACTATGACAAAAAAATGGAAGCAATCAGTTTTTGTTCATTGAATCTATTTCTATTATTATTGGCTGAGAATCTGAGATCACATTTCTTACAGTTGTTTTATGTGTTAATATTATTGGATGTGAATAAATGTTTGAATAGCTTATGCTTTTGAACTACAGCTGTAGAAAGTCAACTTCTTATTTCTTGTATTGTAACTATTGTTGTATTGACTCCTCCTCTAAACACGGACTTGTTTCATATTAGAGGAGTAATTTCCACTATGTATTGTGACAATGTATTGTGAAATGTACACTTTATGAAGAAAAAATCAATTTGAAAAGCATAAATGCTGCATCTATGAAGCTGCAAAGCTGCCTAACCCGTTCCTATTACCTTAAATGAAATTATTAAAAACTCACAATCCAGGAACATTAACTTATTCAATTATTTACTGTTCATTGCGTGTTTGTGATGAGTCCTATGAATTATTGTGAAATGATGTTCAGATGTATCACCAAACTAATGACCAATGACAGGTAAAATTTTCATAACGGGCGGATTCAATGGACAAGAGTGTCTGAGTTCTGCTGAGGTTTACGATCCGGAGCTCAATCAGTGGACGATGATCACTCCAATGAGATCGCGTCGAAGTGGAGTCTCCTGCATAGCATATCATAATGCACTCTACGTCATTGGTAAGTTTAAAAACATTCCATAAGTTATAAATTGAAGAAATTTAGATTCTTCGATTGGTCTCTATAAGTCTATTAAACAAATATTTTGAAACGTTTCAATAAATATATTATTAAATTGTCGAGGTACAGTTTTTATATTCATTTTATTCTGATCTAGACCAATCCATTATTGACAGAATTCGAACCATTGAAAAATTAGACTTTTGCTTGCATTGGAATAAAAATTCAAGTTCCAAGAAAATCTTTGATCTTCATTAATTCATTCGCGTCTTCATTCTCCTCAATATTTTAGAAATTAAAATGTTCATCTTGATAATTTGAAGTTGTATAATTGTACCTATCTACAATATCGTCACTCTCAAATTCCTGACATATATTATTATTCCAGGCGGATTCAATGGTATTAGGAGAATGAGCAGTGATGAAATCAGACTTTTGCTTGCATTAAAATAAATATTCAAGTTCCAAAAATCGTTGATCTTCATTAATCTATTCGAAAGCGTCTTCATTGCATCTCATCTCTATTTTGGAAATTGTAATCTTTATCTTGTTTGAAGTAATATTATACAATTGTGTACTTACGTCATCACTGACAAATCGCTGACACTATGATTCCAGGCGGATTCAATGGTATTAGCAGAATGAGTAGTGGTGAAAAGTACAATACAGAGACCTACACATGGTATCCAATCCCAGACATGTACAATCCTCGCAGTAATTTTGCTATTGAGGTCATAGATGACATGATTTTTGCTATAGGAGGCTTCAATGGTGTCACAACAATATTTCACGTTGAGTGTTTCGATGAAAAAGCTGGTGAATGGTATGTTGCCGACAATTTACCCTACTATCTAAATTAAAATTACTATTCAAATTAGGGATGGTACCCTTCCATACCACGGAGTATGATTGAAGAAAGTACTCATGTTGTTTTCTCTCTATAGATAAGATCATAGTAGAGAAGCGAAGGTAGTTTCAAGATTGAAAAGAGTGTCGAATGTAATGCATGTGTTTAGATATGGTGGTTCACATAGTAGAGCATTATGTTTTGCCCCATTCAAATATGCTATAGGCATCTTTTACATTCAATATTCTTGAGCTTGTAGCTACCTCCAGTGATCCACTATATATAGTACATATATACAGTACACTATATATATAGCACCCTGTAGTACAGTACTAACTAGTACATTATTTATCTATGCTACTACCTATATTATATTATGTTATATCATATATTATACCGGGTTATCATATCTATTATGTACATTATATTATGCTACTACCTATCTGAGCTTTATGAATAAAATCAATACGCTTAATTTGTTTTCCTTTAAAAACGTTCCTTGTAAATTCAATATAAATTGAACTATTTTGGCAGAGCTTGCAAACCATGCAACTTCCATCGAGATCGATAAATACAGATTAGTTGACAGGCGTCTAACTGTCGATATTTTTGTCCAGAGTTTTCTATAATATAGAACTGTACTATACTAACTGTCCATCTTCTAAATAGAATAATATGCAACTTATCTCTCTATTTAGAAGATGGATGAACGGGATCGTAGTTTTGAATCTTGCTGCTAGATGGCAGAGGCTGCTTCTAGATCAAAGAAGTCACTGTGCTGTTATTCATCTTCTCTATACTTATAAAAGGCTAAGCCCCGACAGACTGAAATCACACCACAGCCCAAACTACTGAGCCTAAAAACTTGAAATTTTGCACAATTGTTTATGGTAGCCTGAAAACATCCACTAAGAAAGGATTTTCAGAAATTTGCCCCCCTGAGGGAACTGGGGCCCCCCCAAAATTTTGTACTTTTTAACCGCTCATTGCACAGCAAAGTCGTGAGGAACTTTTTTGTTCAGCTACGAAAAAAAAATAGATCTATGCAGGAAAATTTCGATCAGGAGCACAGGGGGGTCCAGGAGAGGGCATTTTTCGAAAATGTTTATGTAAAATCACACTACAGCTCAAACTAATTGTCCTACAGACTTGAAACTTTGCACAAATATTCTTCAAACATGCTAGACGCGCACTAAGAACGGATTTTTAGATATTTTGCCTCTAAGGATTTCAAAGGATGAAAAAGGATCCTATTAAGTAAGGTTATGAACATGGTAAGGGATAATTTATTTATTGACATGTGATATTCTAACATATGTTGTAGTCATTGTAAATAACAAAATAATATGATAGAAATTCAAAAAAGAACATCTGTTCTACTATTGCTTTCTACCTGATTCCACTTAACCTCAATAATATTGTTCTGATAACTGATAAATATGTTTAATAATATTATTATTACTAATATAATAAAAGTATTGTTTTGATAATCAATTATTATGATTAATATAATAATAGTATTGTTTTGGTAATCAATAAATATTTTAATTTTCATAAACTCTGTATAATATAATGGTGAATGTGAAACAGCTGCATCAAAGAAATTATCTCAAAAACATATGTTTAGGAAAACCATAGTTTTGAACTTTAGGCCTACACGTGGCTTGGATTATCAATTTTTCAGCTAGAACAGTTTTTTGAGACTGCTAAATAAACGTCTGCAGTTTTATCAATGCTGTATCGGCAATATGAAAACGCATGCAGTTAATATGTCTTTAATTAAAGGTGTTGATATTCACATGATAATTATTTTCTGCCATTTTTATTTAATTACAATTTCAAAATTATTATTCAAGCCTTGATGGAATGATTGACTCACTGTACAGTCAGTCGAAAATTTTAATATTGAAATGAGGGGTATTTTGGCAAGCTGAACAAAAAAATAAGGTCCTATGCTCTTTTTCGATATTAATTTTAATGAAAAATGAGTCTTGTGGGTTGTCAAAGCTCCCCCTGGAAGGGAAACTATTCATTTTATCCTATCTTTTAGTGAAATAACAATGATTTCTTGCCAACAAGAATCGAACTCTTTGTGAATTTAGATAAACTATGACCTACACTTTAGATTTATATAATTATATTAATTGAATTCATGGAAATTGAAGTACTTTTTTCAGTCAGTTTATGATTAGTTGATGAAATTGATTATCAATAAAAAAAAATGATTATAATTTTATCAGTACCGAATTAGTTGAATGAATTGTCGATGTACTGAGTTCTTGGTCAACAATAATTTAATATTGGTATTTATCCAATCATTATTTTTCCAGAAGTTATTTCATTTGAATTAGAAAATATTTATAAGCTCCTATCAATTTGTCATTCGTAACAATGAATTGTTCAAAACATGAATTTAATCAAATAAAAAATGGCTCATACTTCTGTATTCATGTTCGCATGTTTTCCACTTGTGATGGATAGCCAAATATTGTATGGCGAGCTGCACGGCGAACTGATGGACAAACACATTATTAGTTCAGTTTTTGCGTACCTATAAGATTGTAGGATGGGGAGGAACAAACTACGTTCACCTCGACCCCCTTATAAAAGTGCAAAAACTAATAATCTAAATCATCAAGCAGAAGCCACTTTCTTCGTTATCCGTCAGACCAGCTCTACAATGAGTTTGGTGTGATGGACGCAAGACAACTCTACTCCCTAGGAATTATTTGCAGACTACACAAAAACCCAGAAAGCTTTCAAAACAGAAACCACTGTCATAACACAAGGAATAGAAGCCTTCTCATCACGAACGTGGCTAGGAAGGCAACATACCAACAACACTACTTCAACCACCTAGCACCAAAATACCACAATTTACTTCCTGTGCACATCAAGATAATAGAAAACTCAAGAAAATTTAAATGCGCCATTAAAAACTGGATCAAACAACTGGAAGGCATAATATAGGAAACATAAATTTCGAACAATATTTGTAAGCTCACTTTCTCAGGGGTTATTTGCACCCCCACTCTAAACTTAATGTATTACTATTACACCTGCTCTAGAACATGGGTTTTCCATAGTTGAGTAGGTTAATTTCCGAAAAAATGAAATTTATTTATATTTGTAAAAAAATTTCATAAATTGTAATTGAATATTGTGTAAATTTTATTGATTAGATTTCTTATTTGTATATTAATGGAAATATAATGTATTATTATTATTATTATTTATTATTATTATATTATATTATTATATTATTATTATTATTATTATTATTTATTATTATTATTATTATATTATATTATTATTATTATATTATTATTATTATATTATTATTATTATTATTATTATTATTATTATTATTATTATTATTCATTGTATATTTTTCCTCCGACCAGATGTCCGATTGCTGTCTCATTCACTCAATTATCAAATGAAAAGCCTGTTTGACTTATAGTAAAGATAATATGTCAATTTTTTTACAACATACAGTTTTTATTCATCAGAAGCCAATACCAATATCAGTCCAATAAAAAAATCCTATTCTGTCATGTTCCCCGTAGCGAAGCACGGGTAACTGCTAGTATACAATATATGTATATAGCAGAAGTAGACATGCGCATTAGGCCTCTATTTTCTATTTCTATGTAGGCCCGTACTAGACACCAATAATGAATGGCTATAACTTCCGATTGGTTCTATGGACTAATATCCTTTTTAATCTAAACGAAAGGTCTATCCTCATACAACAAAATGGCTACCACAACTCATTTTGACAAAAAATTGGACTATTAACCCTTTTACAATCAGATGTTCAATACAACAAATAATACAACCTAATACAACAAAATGGCTACCACAACTCATTTTGACGAAAAATTGGACTAATACCCTTTTTACAATCATAGGTTCAATTCATGGTGTCGATTCTTTGGAACTGGACTTCTAACTATATAATGTGGTTAGGGAATAGTTTTGTCATTTGAGCTGAACGAATTATTTGAGAGACTATTTGAGGTTGAATGAATTTTTGGAGGGACGACTATTTGAGGAACTAGCAATCTCTATTTTCATGAGGAACGTTTGGTTCAACATTGATTCTCGGACAAAAATTTTACTGAGGGAAAAATACAACTGATATAGCCCCGTGATGATGGGGACCTCATCATAGCAGTACGTGGAGAAAAAATACTTTCATATAATAAAATATACTCAACTATTCCACTATCCATGACTAACTGCAAGTAACAGTCCGTTTTTGAACTATTTTCGACGACACGATTATAATATTCTAATAAATATTCAAAAATTAGACTGTAGTGTCATCGAAAATAGTTCAAAAACTGAATAAAATATACTACTTTCATTTACATCCAGTGCTTGATAATACTATTTCATTTCAATCATTCTTATCTATCTCTGTTTTTCAATTGATAAAAATGTAAAGTATTTATTGAAAGAAGAAGATGATTTTAGGTTCTTCTGAAATTCGATTTCCTACTGTCAACATTTGTTAAACTGGGAACAATGATTTTTTTCAATTTAATGCTGACAGTTGAAACTGAATCTCACTTTGAAAAAAGCCAATATAAGAATTATTTCTCAGTAATTATTGAGGTTGTGTTTGTGTATGTGGGTGGTAGTATTTTTGTACAATTTCATTCAAATTATTGATTCTGCTATTAGCTTTCACAGATTAAGTTGGAAGCCATCATGTAATGTCATTCATTGACTTTGAATGAACTGTAACTGTATTGCTGAAAAAATAATTGCAGTGTTTACTGCAACATGTTGTGTTCAGAGAGTATAGAGTGTAACTTAGAATCACTTCACTTATATGGGCTACTTTATTCAAATTAATAAAAACAATATAAAACTTGTAGTAACCTTGAAAATGTTAACTATGAAAACTTTAAAATGCTTTAATAAAATGATACTACAAGTTTTATATTGTTTTTATTAACTTCACTCATATAGGCTACTTTATTCAAATTAATAAAAACAATATAAAACATGTAGTCTAAAGTTTAAAAACTTTGAAATTCTTTAATAAAAGGGTACTAAAAGTTTTATTAATTTGAATAAAGTAGTCTATATAAGTGAAGTTAATAAAAACAATATAAAACTTGTAGTATCATCTTATTAAAGCATTTTAAATTTTTCATAGTTAACATTTTCAAGGTTACTACAAGTTTTATATAGTTTTTATTAATTTGTAACTTAGAATTTTACATACTTTACTCTCTGGTTGTGTTAGAAAGAATATTAAAAGTGTTCCATGATTTTCACTTGATATTGTGAATGATTGCAGGTATGAAGCCACTGACATGAATATCTACAGATCAGCCCTGTCAGCATGCGTGATCATGGGCCTGCCTAATATAACAGACTACATCCACAAGCATCGCGAACTACTTATGGAAGAGAAGCGCCAGAAATTACTGTCCATGGAGAATAATAATAGTTCCGGAAATCAACAACAAGCAGCCATGGCGATTGCAGAAGTTGAGGAAACTGAGAATAATCAGGACATCGAAGATATTCTAGAAGAAAATGACCTCGCACTTTTCCTGGCCGAAGATGAGTTCTAAACCTAAATCCTCAACAACTACTTTATATATCATAAACAAACTTTAGCACTTAACAAATTTTGGATCATAATATTGACTTATCAAACTTTGGATCTCAATAAATAAAAATCCTTGCAATTAATGGTCGGAGATTTTTTCTAATTTATGAGAATGCTTGTTAAATGTATTATTTTGTCGAAGACTTATGTACTTAAGACTATAACTGCATGTGCATAGTATCTTCCAATTGACTTGGCAACGAGTACATTGAATTCGGGATGTATAGTAACCAAGATCAGGATGTCAAGAATAAATATACATATATCCATTGTAACGAAAAATAGATAAATATGTAACATATGAATCAAAACTTCAATAAGAAGTTTTATACATTTGTTTATTATCTTATTCTCTATACGATGCGGATAGGTATGCGCACTCCAATTGAAAACAATGCATCAAATCTAATCCTCCGATCCATCCGCTGACGATCTGTGTGCGCCTACGTTAATGCGTCATTCAAGTTGATAACTTAAGTTTGTAACTTAAGTTACAAAGTTAGTAGCCTATATAATAGTAGGTACCTGTTAATGATAAATCGCAGTATCATGAAATAAGTATAGCATAGTCATGGTGTTCATAACTTCTGAAAAAATGTATTAAAATTATTCGAAAAAGCAATATAACCTGCACTGAATTCATCTTGGATGATTAATAAGATTACTTTGCTGTTTATAACGCTGTACTTGAAAAAGCTCTCTATATTCGTATCTTAATAAAACGTGATGTGAGGCCCGGTTGCACAAAAGACTGTTAGATTTTAATCTCGATTAAATACCATGAGAACCAATCAGAGTAAGCTTCTTTTAAGAAAAGCCTTCTCCGATTTTTGTTCTCGTGGCATCTAATCATGATTAAAATTTAAAGGGTTTTTTCGACCGGGATTCAATATAATCAGTATTTGTGAGTGACTTTAAAAGGGTCTTTTAAAAATAATAAGGTGGACATTTTTATTTTTGTTGTGATATTTTATTACAAAACATTCATTTCCTTCCATTCAGTCTTTAAAAACAGGCACTTTTTCATGTACAAGTCACGCATACATTAGTTTCTATACATTATTGTATACATTATTTTTTAAAAACCTATACATAGCTATACACAATGGAGTATTGTACATGTGTAGAAGGTACACGGACGTTTTCAAACACAATATTTGGCACTACTTAATATGGCTGCTGCATTTGAAATGAATAGAAGAATTATTCAATTTTATAATAACACATCGTCAGCAGGCATTCACTAAATCTTATATTTACAATCGTGGTTTTGTCTTACATCACTATTACTTTACAAATTTGCCAATATATAGCAATAATTTACAAAGGGTATCGAGTTTAATATTTAATTATACATTACTGTTATGGCAAACAATTGGAGATGAAACCTACAATAGTAAGTCTATTATTAATAAAAAATAGTTATCCAATATATCAACAATACTGATATTAATAAAAAATCTCTTTGAGCATGTCGACGTCTATACAAAATATTCTATTGATAAAATGAATAAATCGCCATTTTTTGAAAGTTTTGTGTTCAAGGAAGGAGTAATGTTTGCTTTATTCTATGATAGGTGTTGTTCAAGACTCCCTCCACTGAACTTGCATGGCAAAATATTAAGCGTCATGTTTCAATAATGTACAGTAACCGGACAACTACAAAGACATCCATTCTCAAGCGAATGGAACAAACTGTACAATATATTTCATGGCAAACAGAAAACGATTTTCAGAAAAAATCTACATTTTAAATAAAAACGTTCTAATGACTACATCATCGTAACGAAATCCCTGAATTTTGTTCAGACCAAGATAGCGAATGATCTGAACTTAATTTGAACACTAAATACAACTATAGAATTAACAACTACTCAATCGAACACTAATATTCGCCAGAAATTATCAATACTTATTTAAATAGAGGTTTGTATAATTTATTACAGTCTTCAGTGTTTGCCTTAATATGTAGATGCTCACATAAGCTATAATAATTATACTTCTAGTTCATGTCTAATATCAAGTCACAAGTTTATATAATATGGAAATGTATTACCCTATATCTTAAGAGTCCTATCAAATAAGATATTCAGTTCGAACTCACCTCTAATATCTGTTGATATATGCAACACATACTTTCAATAAGAATGGTAGGACATCTAAAATAATATATATTCTGACAAAACTATTATAACTATTATAAAGACTATAATAATTTAAAATAGCAATCAATTATTTGATGTCATGATTACACTTCATAACAGAAATTCATGCTATACAGTAGGATAATATTGTTCAAGTCCAATGAATATGGAAATATATTGAGCTGGAGAAATCACCAAAGTTATAAATAGGAACGCTATAATTAAAGTAGGTATTTTATTTGTAGAAATGAATAAAGATAAATTGATTCCTACATTAATATGCTGCAATACTATATGATTCAGCTTATAAAATATCAATTACTATAACTAAAGTATACTATTGGCTTATTCAAGATAATATAGTATGTTAAAGCTTTTTCCACTATGATACATTATTTTCTATAATATCACAGTGAAGTAGAAAAAATTGTAAAATGTCAGTTCAGATTGAGTTACATGAATGAGTGGCATCATGATTGGCATCAATATTTCATAAAAATGGCAAGACCTATGGCAGGATAATCAATAAATTAGTAATAAATAATCAGACTTTGTTTTTGTAAAACATCAAAATAAATTACTGCAGTTTACTATCCATAATATTCTTCTAATACTCAATTATGGCAAAAGTAGAATATGTGAAGAATTTAAAGCTGCGTTTACACCAAAGTTATAAAAAATGTGTATAACTTAATTCATATAGATTCTATTAAATTGAACGGAACTTGACAAACGCATATGTTCATCATTTGTATGATATGTTCAATCTAATAGAATCCATAAGGATTAAGTTATTAACAAAATGTTGGTGTAAACGCAGCTTAAATAATATGTTGAGTAGTTCAGGTACATAAAACTATGATACTTGATAGTGATGAGAAATGGATTATGTAAGTCAAATTTGGACTCTTCATCTATGGGAATTTCTGAAAAAAGCATATAGATGTATTTTTAAATTGGCATGGCACTACCTTAAAAAATATTGTACTGTAGTCAGAAAAAAGTATGATATCAGTCTCGTTCATTCAAGCAGGAAATAACTGCTCTGACAACAAATTTTCTACTTCATCTAATAATAAATCGAGGGTCTACTTCTACATATCTGCTTATAGGAAACATGAAATCACTTCTTATTATGGATTTAAAAAATTAAAACCAAAGAATATTACTAAATATGCTTAGTCCTAGTGTAAGAAGGATCCTTGAGGTATAATTGAATATCTCATTCCAAGATTCCCAACATCAATAAGTTTGATGATTTATCCAGCTGTAGGGAGAGCACGCTATAGTGTCATTATCATGTATAAATCATAAACTATATATTAAATATGAATCAAAGAGTATGTAAAAAATACAGGATGATCATTTTGAATGAATTGTATTGCTGCTTCGTAGACCAAGATTAATTCAGTTTAATTTTCTGTTAACTGAAAAGGAACATGCTAATATTTTAGAAACATGATTTGGAAGAAAAATATCTATCTTTCAATTCTTCAATTTGTTATTAACAGATATTTGAATTTATGCAGCATTGAGGCTTGTGTACAACAATGCGATTCGCACGACGCCGATGGCAACCATTTAACTATCGCTCAAAAATACTCCCGCTCCCGTCGTCGTCATACGATTCGCAATGGTGTGTACATCTCAAAAAATCCAATTGATTACACTGATTCTTCAGTGGGTTTCAAACCAGCACAAAAAGAAACCCAGACTTGTTTATGTGTAACAGAGTTGAGAAGATTTGCTTGAAGGGGTTTAAAGAAAGCATTCTTTTCTATCTTACAAAAGTAATAAATTATATGAAAACTCAAGTAAATATTTACACATTATAATGAGTTGAACAAAAATATTGTCGAATGCTATTGTAATAGCAATACAATGCGTGTCTATTTTGACACGTTTCTAAACATTTTGATGAAATGCATGAAACTACTTTATATGCTAAAGGATAGTAATTAACCGTTGAATTCAATTAGGCCTATTATAAGATCATAATTTTAGTGCATCTTCTATCAATCAGGTATTTGCAATATTCAGTAATTCACACAAACACATTAACAAGTCCATCTGAGTTTCTATTTGCACTGAGTTATTATATACGATTTGCTATTTCTCTGAGTTCAACAAATGAAATAATTGCATAATTTCTAATAATTATTACTTTCACTCCTGGTTGATGGCGTTTACAAGGTTCACAGTATATTTGAGGTATAATAATTTTCATCAAGATAGATGAATGAAATGTATAAATATTGTCAATCCCATAATAATTTATATTTTAAAACAAAAATTATGTTATTCATACATCTTTTCAGTAAAACACCTTTTCAGTGTGAAGAAATTTGATAACGGTTCTGAGTAAAGTATGTGAATATTTTTAGAATCTATATTAAGACTTGACATAACCCCTCAACAATAGGAATGAACTATTTCTCTGAGTTGAACAAATGGATGAATCTCATTATTGCATAATTCCTTATGATTATTGCTCCTTTCACTCTTCATTTAATCTATTTACTAATTTTACAACATATTTGAGATTTAATTATTTTCATCAACATGGATGTGGAAAAATTCCAATTCCACGACAGTAATTGATCTTTGGGATGAGAATTAAAATCAAGGAATCAACAATATCTAACTCAGTCATGCAACATATTTTTAGTTTGTTAACTTTTCTGTGTGAATACTTAATTAAATTTCCAATTTATATAAGACTTGATATAAGAATGAACTAGAAGCGTGTAGGCCTACTCACTAAGAGACGTACGTTATTATTACTCGAGTATTGTCAGACGTACTCCTCGGATGGTTTGGTCGCGCCATTGGGGAGTCTGAGCGAAGCTGGCACGCGGCCATTCACCGAGTCTGGCAGTTCAGCGATATCGTTGAACACACCGACCAGGCTCTCGAAGTCGGGACCCCAGTCGAGCAGGTAGTTCCAGCTGTCAGCGGCCGGAAGTGATGACGGCGACCCGTTCTGCGGCCGATACAGCGGGCCACCTACGTGCGACAGGTCGTCGTCTGATGGCACTAGCGTGCTGAGGGAGCCGCGGAACGACGAGTCGAACCCGTCGTAGGAGGTGGGTGGTGGGGGAGGTTTGTCGGGGGTGCCCGTGTCGCTGTTCCGTGTCCGCGACGACCGTTCGTCGTCGTTGCTGAGTTTCGTGAAGATGACGTCACTGAGTTTCTCACCCGTCACACTGTTATTATCGTACTCTATCTCGGAACAGGTGAACGAGTCGTTTCCGCTCTCGTCGGTTGTGGTGGAGCTGTGGTCACCGCCTCCGTTCACGGCTCCGTGGAGTCGGTGACTCTCCTGGTTGACTCCGCGGCCGCTAGAGCTCGACACCGCGTCGAGTGTGCTGACCAGACTAGAGGTTCGCGGACGCACGTTGAGGCGGTCGATCTCCTCGGCCGTGAGGCCCATGGGCATGCCCCCGTTGATGGGCATACCCCCGTTGGAGGTGAGGCCGATGTTGCCCACATCTTGCCCCGCGTTTGGCGTCTTGCGACTGGCCGACGAGCTCTGGCCGCTCAGCCGACTCATGACCGGACTGTTGAGGCTTCGCTCGCTGTTGCTGTGTAGCACATCCTTGCCCACTCCCCCTGAGGATGACGTTGTCGCCAGTAGTGCTGACTGCAGTGGCTTCCCACTTATGTCCTGCAACACATACATTAATCAATGAAACCAAATCCTAGAGTACTAAGCTAGAAGAATCGTGTACCATGGAACCATTCTCAATTTACTCCAATAGACAGTTCCAAATAGTAGCAAGTTCTTAAGGAAGTGAATCCCATGGACAAAAAGCAACAAGTAAATTAATGTTCGATAAAAGCTCCTATAAAAAACTTTCAAACCTTTAAAAATTATCGATGAGATTTGTATTCATATTATCTTATTTCTTGTTGCAATATATAGTCTGTGAAATGTGTTATTATATGTGTTTTATAGAATTCAATGAATTTTCTCTTTAAAACCGACCTATTCTATAACTGATTTTATTCTATTTTTGTACCTGAAGGTAAATGTATTCATCTGATGTCTTGCTGCTAGTCTACGTTATCACATTCTGTAAACTATGATAGAGTGATATACACATCATTTCATAGATATCAAATATTTATATATTCAAAATGTAATATAATTATCATCTTCAAAAACTGACATATGCCTGAAGATTAGGCAAGGCTTCTTGTACCCAAATTTTTCATATTTGAAAAAACTGTTATATATCTTCGAACAACAATATTTCAATTTGATTTCTAGGCATTGAAACTATTTGCATATCATTATTGGACTGAAAATTGTACTAGAAATTAGGATTGTGAATAAGGATTGTGAATAAGGATTGTGTACATAACATTGTGTAAACGAAGGATTGAATAATATCTATTACAAATGTGGTACATTTTGTTTTTGTACAACATATTTTGTATAATTATTATTTAACGAAAATCCCAAATAAATGCTGCAAATCACCCCGAAGACCTCTGCTACTGCAGACATTGACAACAGGGGTAACAGCTAGATGGAAATTCGATGAGAACTACTATCCAAAAATTAGTTGCCAGCCCGGGAATCGAACCCGGTACCTCCCAATTGCTAGTCAGGAATGCTTTTCTCAAGCATTTCAATGCATTTTTCAAGCATTGTCAAGCTTTCCTGACTAGCAATTGGGAGGTACCGGGTTCGATTCCCGGGCTGGCAACTAATTTTTGGATAATAGTTCTCATCGAATATCCATCTAGCTATTACCCCTGTTGTCAATGTCTGCAGTAGCAGAGGTCTTCGGGGTGATTTGCAGCATTTATTTAGGATTTTTGTTAAATAATAATTAGCATTTGAATAAATGCATTCTCTATTTAATTCCATCTGTATCATATTTTGTATGTTTTGTAAATTTTTGTACACAAATTTTTGTGTTCATTGTTAATTAATAGGTGGTTATGATGAGTATAGTAATTTTAACGTGTGATTTTGGTAGCTGTACATACTTGTAACGTGAGAATTCGTGTGATGCCCTGCGACAGCTCGCTGCTGGGACTGAGCCTGGCGAGGGGCGTGCTCTGGTGCGGGGGGCTGTTGGGGGGCGGCGGCCGGGGGCAGGGCGAGGGCAGGGGGCCGTGGTGCGGCGAGTGCCGATGCTGCGGTTGCGGCTGCTGCGACTGCGACTGTGTGACGCCGTGCTTGTGCGACGCCGGCACACCCGTCAGGTGCGGCACGGGCGCTTTGTACTTTCTGAGGTTCGCTCCTTCTCGGTAACCTGAGCAAAACATAGCTGGTTAGTTTGGTGAAAATTGTATCCAGAACATTCATAGATTCAAACTCCATTCAAAAATTCAAACTTATTGTCAATAATATCATTCTATTAAAATAATCAAGAATCAATAATGTTTTATCGTCATAAACCAAATTGCATCGACAAACTTCAATTCCTCTGAATATACTGACGTTTACTGAAGAAGACTTCATCTGAATATACTGAAATAGGCCTATACTGCAGTATACTTTATCTTAATATACTGAAGTAAACTGAAGAATAGGTACTTCGTCTGACATACTTTCATTTGCATATACATTTTATAACTTACATATACGTTTTATTTATTTATTTTTCTGGCAGAAGGCCTGAAGGCCATTGCTGTATAAAATTTATCAAGTTATTATATATATATATATTTTTTTTGTGGTTGATGTCAATAAAGATTTTTTGAATTATTATTAATATTATTATTATTATTATTATTTTAAAGAGCAACACAGATGTAGTAGTATTGTAAGACGAGTCCTAATAGGCTCAATTTTCTTATTGTTTGGTTATACATTCATGAAGAGTAATAAAAATAGGTGTTTTCGGTTTGAGATAGCTAGTAACAATTCTTCAGTTTCCTATTACTAGAAAGTGAAAGTACACTCCACAGAACACTAGACCTGAACCAGCAAATTAACATTCAAAATAATTTTTCCTAGCGTATATATTATATCGTATATATTGATGCTT
This sequence comes from Nilaparvata lugens, assembly GCF_014356525.2. NCBI lineage: Eukaryota > Metazoa > Arthropoda > Insecta > Hemiptera > Delphacidae > Nilaparvata > Nilaparvata lugens. The sequence goes on along the minus strand of NC_052508.1, from coordinate 57,050,326 downwards.
GAGTGCATATGTACTTTACTAATATTGTGAATACTTTAGTTTATCACCCAATTCATACTACAACTTTCCTAAAAAGTCGAATGCACTTATTGATATAATTATAGAGCTTTGGGGGAAAATATAATAAATGAATGATCAAAATAATTATCTTTTCTAACAAAAACGAAAATGTTACATGAAACGAGTATCCAAAAATTAGATTATAGTATCAGAACTCCTAGATTGAATGCAACAGAATTATAATTTCAATTGAACATATAATTCATACAAGTAAATTATTGAGAAGATACTAATAAGTCTCTTATGAATAAATTCACGTAAGAAAATATTGGTCCCCTTCTTGATGAATATTAGTTTGCATTGAAGATTACCAATGAAAAGAGAAAAAGTATTTTTGTTTTCACTTCAATATCAATCAAATTAGAGAACAAATACATAAAAATAAGATGAAACTCTTCACAAGAGTAGAATTTATATAAACATTGAAAATCTAGAATAGTACTCAACAAATATTTTTTTATTCTATAAGTTACTTATTTGTACGAGTATATGAGTTGGCAAAGAATTTTTAGTTTGCTCTACTTTAAAAATTAAAAACCAAGAATACTCATTATCGATTCAAGAGTATGAATAATTTATTATATTCATAGAGAAATAAAAAATAAGTATTTGTGAATAGGCTTTTGTGCATTGGATACCTTTATAGTGATATACAATGTCGATGTCGGAGGGAGCGATGGAGGATGCGTTTTCGAGGTCGTAGTGCTCGGGCATCAGTTCGGAGTCGACGCCGATGACCGCAGACGGCGACTGCGGCACGCCCATGACGGCAGACGGCGACTGCGGGTCGTGCGAGTGATGCTGCAGCGGCAGAGGCGGATGGTGCGGATCGTCGCGAGGCAGGGGTGACTTGGACACCACTTCGCGCTCGATTATGTCCGGTCGCTGTGGTCGCTGGTGCTCACCCCCCACCACCTCCGAGTCTTTGTACCTAAACGTAAACAGAAGAATTGACATTAAGTTTAAATGAAGATTTTTCCAATTTTCAAATTTTAGTATTGTACAAATTAATAAAAACAATATAAAAAATTGTAGTAAACTTTATTATTAAAAACTTTAAATTATTTTCGACCATAGGTCAAGTTAAAATGATTGAAAATGACCTATGGTCGAAACTAATCGTTAAAATATTTTAAAGTTTTTATATTTTGTTTTTATTAATTAGAACAAAAGTAGCCCATATAAGTGAAGTGATTTTACTATTGTAGTATTTATTAATCCTCATTCACAAATTCAATCAATCAATTCATTTATTCCACAAAAAAAACATAATACAAAATAACTAAGAAAGATATGAAAATGTGAAATAAAAGTGGACAACCCTAGCCATAAGCCCGATTGGGGTGTACTACTCATAATAAAACAACTAAAAATATTCAGAGAAGTAAGGCCGCTCCACAAATGTAGCAGCAACAAATTAGTCCTGATATATATTCGAAGTTTTCATCTAAAATTATTGTTCAATAATGATTATTAGGTTCTTAATTATATTCAGCAAATTTTTTCTTCTTTTTTGAGTTGAGTAATATTGTTGTCTTTTTGCTTATAATTTGTAAATATTGTGAATTGGATTGAATAAAATTTGAAAGATTTGTGGCTGATGGAGCCACACGAAACCAGGTTCTGTTATAAATATAAAATAATAATAATTGGTTGACAATTTCCATTATTTGTGTTTTTCATCAGAAATAACTAGTTGTGACAGTTTTTGGTCGTTTTATATCATTTTGAATTCCATATCTCTCTCATCAACCGGAACACATTACCCTTGAATGCAAAATCTCTTCCAAATCGTGTGAAAAAAGAGTTTTCAGAATGTGATATAGTCTATGTTAATTGGAATATTGAAAATTATTCAAGTTATTTCACGACCTCCTTCTTACCAACTCATGAATAATCATCATAATCATCATCATAATCATCATCATCGTCATCATCATCTTACAAGGATTAGGCTCTATTGACCTGTACCGGCATCCATTTCTTCCTTGGTCTTCCTATGCCTCGCTTTCCTTCGGGTTTGTACTCCAATGCTAATATTGGGAGCCTATTGGATGGCATTCTGAATAAATGAGTGGACCAATTTTCCCGATATTTCTTCAGAATATCCAATAGCGGTTCTACATTCAATTCAGCTCTTATGTTGTCATTCCTTATTTTATCCAGTCTACTACAACCTTTGACCGCTCGTAAAAATCTCATTTCAGCAGCTTGTATACGAGATTCAGTTTGTCTGGTTAAATAATCAAATCAAAAGTATTAAACAATGAATACACCATTCTCTTTGATTTCCTTACACATCAGGCTACGATTGGAAATAACGCTGAAACAGTTATATAAAATGAAAGAACGATTTTTAGGAAAATTGTTATTAGCCTACCATGGGTTTCTTGTCTAGAGACTGGAAAACAATTTTTCTCTATCCTAACACACTGATTGTAGAATAATACCATGAGTTTTCCATAAGTATCCTATGCTGCTATTATTGAATATGAACACTTATTGATATATGAGCAAGATGTCACTAAAACACAGCTCTGTTTCTTACTGGACATCACTGATCTATTGCATTTATTATTGACTACAATAACAGCTTGATTTTATCAAAAACACAGCTCTACTTTTTCACTAAATATCACTAATTTATTTCATTCATTATTGACTGCAATAAAAGCTTGATTTCATCAAAAACACAGCTCTGCTTTTCACTGGACATCACTAATCTATTGCATTTATTATTGACTGCAATAACTGCTAGATTCCATTAGAAACAGGAAGCTCTCCTCTTTCACTGGACACTACTCGAACAAGCACTACGGAACGTACATCAATAATAAAAACGTTTGTATCATCATCCATCCCTTCATCATCACCTAGGCTTATAATACTTCTAGAAAGTTGTATTTGTAGATAAATAAATTCAAATAGATTTTATTGAGGGAAATTGGTTTTTGGACTTTAGATCATTAATATTTTTACCAACCTCTTTGATATGAGCTCAGGCCCAACCAGATGATGACCGCCGACACCTCTGATGACGTCACCGTTGTCGGTCATGAAGCTGGGGACCGTATTTTCCGGATGCATTCCCGTCCGACCGCCGTCATTGGTCAATCCCCCCGCCACCAGAGTCGTCCCCCCGTTCTGCTTTGTGTGATTTCCCCCACCACCACTCTTCTCTTTCTTCTGTTTGCGCAGTCGGAAAACCACGAAGCTGATGAGAATCGCCACCAGCAGAATCACGAAGAAGACTAGAACCAGTGATATGCCTATTGAGAGTGGATCGGTGGTGCTGGCTGCTGTGTCGATACCGATTGGACCTGTAATCATCAAACACAAATATTGTTTAATCCAGAAGATTTTCACTCTCGTATCAGAGATAAAACTGGTCGAAATGATTAGGGATTAGAGAACACAGTTGAAAAGATACAATGGAATAAGTCTGAAATATCTCTTCAACGAAAGTGGGAATTATCCTATAATTCAAACAACAACAAATTAGAGTGTTGATTGAAATGATGGTCTGTGAACGTGTGAATTTATGTTCAAATTGATCCCATTTATTGTTTTTGGACGTTTTCTTTAAAGACAATGAAGAATAGTACTACCTTGGTTGAATAATAATCTTTAAGTGAGGTGGTGCAAAACCAAAAATCATGGTTTCATCAGATTACCTTGACGATTATATTTGAATACAGTAATAAGAACAATTATTAGTTCGGTTAGTTATGGACGATAAAAAATAAATAATCTATCAACAATAAAACAATTGATAGGACTGATGATAGAGTGTATCTAAATAAACATCACTAAATTTTAGATGATGCATATACCATTCATAATCCGATGCTCCGATCAACAGATCACTGAAGGAACTGTAGAATAGTATCTATTCATATTGATTTTATGAAATTAGTATTATTCATGTATCATCCTAGCCAGAATATTGATGAATAATAAATTTTCTTATTCCATTTTTCATAGATATAAAACCTGCAGAATCATGTGTTCAACTACTGAACTACTTAGAGAAATACTGTGTACTTCTATTTTGTATTTTGACCACTGAGTAATCTGAAGTAAAATTAAATTTAACGAAATGATAAACTGACCTGTGCATCCAGGCGAAACTTTTCCATACTGAATGCTATCCCAGAATATGCTTCCAGACCCATTCATCGGTTGCACCTCGTCGTTAACTGTGAAATTCGCAAGGCAGCCTGAAAAACCTGTAAAAAATTCCATTTTAGTAGTTTCATCGATTGAATTTCACGAATAATGGTGATTATGATCATAGTTGATTCGTTTTTATGCCCTGGTTTTGATGAATAAAGCAAATAACGCGACTAATAAAATTAAAATTGACAGAAAAGTGGAATTGAAAATTTGTGTCGGATATTACTTCTCTTATAAAATTGTACTTCTATATATAAATATGGGATAACATCTAATTATGTGTATTATGCAAGTATCAACAGAATGTAAAAGTTTTTGATACAATTTGTCAATCATACCACTTTTCAAAACAAAAATTTATTTCAGACGAATTTGAAGCACAATTTGTCAAGCATGGCACTAAGCACATTCCATTACAAGCAATAGTGACCAAACATTCAAAGGAATTCATGAAATGAAAACACAATTCTCTAAAAATTCAACAAAATTAAACAGCCATCAATGAGTGGTGAGTTATTTGAAAAACACACTCAATGTGAAATAACAGTGTAATTAGAGTATGGAAGAACAGTGTAAATAAAGTGTATGAAAGAACTTTTGAACTAATAAATTAGAAAGTAAATGCAAAGTGTTGGAACTGTCCATAACATCATAATATTAAAGGTTTTTCCTAAGTGAAAAACAGTCTCCTGATGGGTTTCTTTGTACTACAGATTTATTGTGATCAAGTTTGTGGGAGCCTCTTTCCCAAAAAGAGTTCAAAGAGATCAAATTTGGTTTATCTTTGATTTACCTCTCCTTCGATTCCGATACAGGCATCAATAACACTGAATCGAGTAGGCCTATGTCTATCTATTAACTGAAAGTATGGATAAATTATTGCATTTGTGGAATAAAGTGTTTTTATTTTAATAAAATTTCTACTTATTAAATTACAAATGTCTTCAATCTGAAATTTAGATAGTATTCGATCCAATAAAAATTCGATATAGTAACAAAAGTTACATTGATAAGCTAGTAGAAACAACTATGATCTAGGAAGAATCAATCTACATGTTATGACGTCATTAATTAGTTGTGGGGCCTGAAGTAATAGTAGGTATTGGTTTAATACGGTGATTGATGTTGCTTATCGTCATAGTAGTTTTATTTACTCCAGTGACAAAACTATAGTGCTCCATTCAAATTCACAGTTTAATATTACATTTCAGTTCAAATAATTGATTACTATTTAATCACATCTAATACACAATAAACAATGTATTCTGTAAGCACTCACCTGATGGAAGTGTATCACCACCCCGAATGGTGTCTCTACGAACACCACCCAGGAACAGATCAGTCAAGTAGGGGTCGAGGAAGTCGTGAACACCGGCTGAGTCGAGCTCCTCGCCAACCCGGTCTCCATCAAGCATCAGGCGCAGCCCTCTGTTGTGCGAGATCATGGTCAGATTGTGCCACTGGTTGTCCGACAGGAGTCCCTTCTCATTGACGGTCATGTTCACCGGTGATCCTGCTGAGCTCAACTGCGACACATAGACTAGGTAGCCTCCAACCAGCTGGAAAAATAATTTTTTAATTAGATTTTGAGTGGATTATTCATTGATGTTAGCAGACGATTGTGATATTAATTAGTTTGATCTTCTAGTCACTGAAAATTAACCAACTAAGATCTCATAATATCCTGTGAGTCAATGATTGAATTCGACTGAACCAATTCAATTTTCATAAAATAAATAGAAGTTATAATATATTATTTATAATTGTAAAAATTAGCAATCTTTTGGAGAATTTCTCATGCATCATATAGCTTATACTTTTGAATCTATCGCTTTATTTGTGAACAGAGTTTCATTGTGATGATATTTATTAGTTGGATCTTTTAAGTTACTGAAAATTAACCAACTAAGATCTCTACCTATCCTGTGAATCAATGATTGAATTCGACTGAACAAATTTAGTTTTCATAAAATAAATAGAATTTGTAATATATTATTTATAATTGTATAAATTAGTGGAAAATGAGCATTCTTTTTGTAGAATTTCTCATGCATCAAATAGCTTATACTTTTGAAACTATCGCTTTATTTGTAAACAGTTTCAGTAATCTGATCAGAAAACAACATTTAAATGTCATTGTTTCAAAAAATTAATACAAATAAGATTGAATTAATTAGAAAGTGTACAATTCCTGTTCTATCCAACTCTATTGTATTATTAAAATTAGTAGAATTGACGGTGATGTTGTGAAATAAGAAAACAAGTCTCCATAATAAGAAAACAAGTCTCCATAATAAGAAAACAAGGATATTGTCAAATTTCACTAAAAATTCTATTGTATCACCTTCGGTTCTTGTCAATTCATAATAAACAATTAACACTTTAATGAGAACCAGTTCCTCAAATAATTTCATATTAAATAATGCTTTCTGATAGAATATTAGTATGGAGACTGGTTATGAGGTTCAATATTTTCAAATCCTTTTGCTTGAAATAAGGGAGGGATCCTCATCACCTGGAAGAAAAATTGCTTGGCAGTTGAAAGCTATGAAGATTAGGAAATAATGAAGGCTTTAAAATTAGCAAATAATGCCAATTCATATCAATATTTTACTGTAGTATTTTTTGGCTCCGCTTTGTCGTCGTCTTGTATTTCCATCATTCATAACTTTAAACATTGTTTGATGTTTTTTTTAACAGTTGTTTCTTTACACATGAAATCAATTATCTATGAAATTCATAAAGTAGCTCACTGATTTTAATAAAACTTGATAATTTCATATGTGAATGCATTGAAATATAGAACTGATTTACTCACTTCTAATGAGGTGTAGTCTTTATTAGTGGCGGCAAAAAATATGAGACCACTTGTCCTGAGTGTTCTGAACATGAGGCTGATCTTCTTGGGAGGCTGATTGCCGGCGAGGTTGGCCAGAGACGATCCAGTAGTCGCGAACCTCTTCACTTTCGGGACCTCGTTCCTCAGCCGCCACAGAGTCGAACCCCCATACAGTGTGTCCAGCAGCTGCATTCGTCTATGCGTTTCAGATATCTTGAACTCTATGAAGCCTCCATCAGTGAGAGTGACCGGCTCCAAGGCCTCGAAACAATTCGGCGAGATGAGGTTGGAGCTTTCACACATGCAGGACACGCTCTTCCAGCGGTTGTAGCAGACGCCGGCGATGCCACACTGGGAGCTCTGTGTCGAGACGGATGTCGATTCGGTGATGTCGGGTGAGGAGAAAGTAGACGGAGAGGCGGCGCAGGGACTCCGGGACGATCGGCCGCAGGTGGCGTCGATCCCACGGGACCGCAGTGGGTTGGTCAGGTTGAGTGGTCGGCCGTTGACGGCTAGACTGTGCACGCAGCCGACCAGGTCGTCCGAGCTCACCTGACCGGGTCGCTCTAGGATCGGATCGGCCGACATCAGGCCTCCCACGAACATCGGTTGGTTGTTGAAGTTCAGAGTCCTGCAAAGTCGTATCATGTTATAAGAGCATTCTTGTAACTCGAAGGTTGATCAAAAAATAATATTAATAGATTAACTAAACTATGAGAGGAGTATAATAAGAGGAGAATAATTAAGAAGTAGTATCTTTAAATTGTTATTTATAGGTATCTGATTTGATGTTTTGTATTTTCTTGTATTGCTAAACAATAAAACTTGAAACTTGAACTTAATATATAAATAACTACATAGTACCCTTTTTCAAACTTTTGACACTTGAAAATGGCTTGAAAGCTGAAACTAGTAGCGTTCATGTGGAAAAGTGTACTATGTAGTCTAGTTATTCTTACATTAATTAAACAATTCAAGTAGCCTTATTAAAATACTCTATTAGTAAATCTGAATGATATATCAAAGTATCAGTAAATATGAAAATTGAGTGTGAATATGAGTTTCTAATAAATTATGAAGCATGATAACGATTGATAATAATTATATGCATTCAGAAAGCTCAGTTGTTAGTGAAGTATGAAGAACTTGGAAACATTTACGTTGGCTCGAAAATTTGGAAAAGAAAATAATTGAATTAATGATTGATGGGGGATTTATAGCAAATATACTAGGATATCAATAACGTGGGAAAAATATGCCAAGCTTAACCAAATCAATGTTCATCAGTTGATTACTCTTTCAATTTTTATAATAAAATGCATTTCATGATATTCAATTTAGCTCTACATTCCTATACATTTCGAGAGATAAAAATGATAAAGAATTATATTCTATATTTTCAGTATAGCTTATAACATTCCAATTATTGAATAAAATTACTGCATACATTTTTGTTTGTATGTTGTCAGTTTATAAATTAATGTCACATCTTCTTGAAATGTATGAAGGGCTACTTATTTTTATTTATATAATATAATTAAAAAGGTACTATAATTTGTCATGAATAAATGTCATGTAAGACAAATTCTATTTCATAAATTAATTTCAATAAAATTTGAAACTTCCCATTCCTATTCAATAAAGTTGTGATTAAATATTAAATCGATGAAAACTCTCATAATTAAAAAATGGATGAATAGATTCTAAATCAGTTAGGTTTGAAAGAGTAATAGATATAATTGGCAACACGTAGTCAGCCTCTAAAACTGTACTTTCAAAGCTATACTGTTGATATTTCTTTTGGCATGTTCTGTATGAAAGTGAGTGTGATAACTAGTTATTCATCGGGAATTTATTGATATACGTGAAATCGTTTAAAACTATTTTAAATTTTTATAAATAAAGTAATTATATCAATTTCATTGAATAGATAAAATCACTTTCTTCTGTTAAAAAGAACGACTACCAGTCAGAATTTTTTACAATAAATGAATTAATTATCGAAATTTTAACACAATGAATTAATAGATCTCGTTGTCACAGTGAGTGATTAATTCATTTATTGTAAAAAATTCTGACTGCTAGTAGTTCTTTTTAATAGAAAAAAGTGATTTTATAATAAGAAGTTCGTGATGGAAAACAACATTGATGAATAGATAACTCACCCTGCAGGTCCAATATCGTCAGCATAGCACTGTTTATCACCAGGCCGGCACTCGTGGCACACGTCCCCATTCTCCGTGCAGAGCGCAACACTCAGCGAGATGACACGTCCGTTGCGGGTGGCTGTGATCTTGTGCCACTCTCCGTTGGCCAGCGACTGGTCCTCAGTGTTGCCTCCAACAGTCACCGACGTAATCGCTGTCCTCGCTCCTCCATACGAAAACACCGCTCTCCCGTTTACTAATTCAATTGCAACAAAGTCCGATCTCCCACCAGTCTGCGCGCCGAAGTTGTATACAAGCAGAGCGTCTGGTTTAGTTGTGGCGAAAATCATAGAAATATCGTTTGTGCTAGCGTCAAGAGGCGGAAATGTCATGTAGGAAAGCTCCTTAAAGCCGAACGTCGATTTCTCGCAGTGTCGGCCATGTCTGGAGTCTGTGCAGCTGCATCGGTAGCCTGGTTTCAAACTGACACACAGGCCTCCGTTCAGGCAAGGGTTGGGACGACATGAGTCCGCTATCGTTTCACAATGGTTGCCGCGGTATCCTGGTCTGCACAGGCAGAAGAAACTGGAGCCATCTGGGCTCTCTCGACACGACCCACCGTTTCGGCATGGATTTCCATCACAAGCATCTCCCTTCTCCGACTCACACAGTCGACCTTCCCTTGCCGGTGGACAGATACACTGGAAGTCGTAACCCTGTCTCCTACATGAGCCACCTGCTTTACAAGGATTCGGAGAGCATGGATCTTGTCGCCTCTCACATCTCTTACCGGTGAATCCTTCAATACATCTACAATGGAAATCATGTGCAACCAACGGAGATGTGAATATCAACGTTTGACTGTCTGTGATTCTTGTCTCTTCAAACACATTGATATTCTCACTGCACGATCCACCGTTTTCACAGATCGGGTTTTGACAGGGGGAATATCCCACGGTGATCAATGAGGTTTGTAGCAACTGTTGTAAAGCGTCCTGTTTTCTAGTGAGCACATCGAGGAGATGAGCTTTGTTCTGGTAACCCTTGACACCTTTCACAGCAATTGTGATCTCTAGTCCGCTGTCTTTCTCGTTCATGCCGTACAAGTAAGGCAGATCTCCTACGTTGAAAGTGGTTTTGAGCAGATCTGTGAATCCTTTGTAGAAGTGTGTGAGGAACTTTTGTGCGGTGGTGTTTTCTACGCGGACAGTGATGCTGTTGTCGACGGTAGAGTTGTCGAAAGTCTGCATCTCGACGGTGACGGTGGAGGTGACGTCAGGGTGACGTCCGTCATTGCCCAGGACACTCATGGAGTAACCGGTGCCGACCGCCACCTGTGATATGTGCAGGTTGCAGCTGGAAGGGATGGAGAAGACGCGAGCGCGCATGCTCGGTTGACTGACTAGTTTGCACTGGTAGTCGCCCGACGTGTCGGCGTCGTTCGGATGGACGTCGGCGATTTTGCCGATCGGGAACATGTCGTTGAAGGCGTGCACCAGGATGTGAACCGAGCGAGGTGTCGACGGCGTATCGTTCTGGTCCAACACTACTATGGAGACTGGGTGACGAGATCTCAGTGCTGGCTTGCCGCTGTCTTCTATTTCAACCTAGAAAAATATAACAAACAAATTTAAATCATACAGTTTAAGTGTCAGATACTAACTCTATATTGACAATCATTTCCTAATCTCAATCGTTGATTCAATGAATGAAACTTAACTAATGAGAAAAAAAATTAAATCCAAACAATTCAAATGCCAGGTTCAAAAATCACATTCAAATTAATATTCAGTTTATGATATTCAGTTCAATGCACCAGAATTAAACAAAGAGTAAGATATTCAAATCTAAACAATTCAATTGACACAAGCAGGAACTATCTCTCAAAATTTCTACAGTGGCTGAGTTTGATTGAAATGAGTACGATAATTGAAATTGTCTTTTCTAATGATACGGTAATTGAAATGATATTTTCTAATGATACCGTAATTATTATCATTCAAAATTGGTCAAGGAATACAGACCTTTTTCATATGATCTGTATTTTATAATCTAAGCCATGAAATAGAATCTGTAATACTATACTCTTTACAATCACATGAGAGATATTCATCAGAGAAATCATTGATCCAGTATTGAATAGGTATTAATCAAATATTGAGATAAAGCCTATTTGAATAGTAGTCTTGATAAACGTTGGGATTGGTCTGGTTGGTAAGTATTACTATTATGGAAAAAGTTAGCATAAGAAGATAGCTCATGGTATAGGACGTTTCTGTTCCAAATTTCACTGTTAAGTATGCTTTCTTTTCTCTATGGTATAGTTATGGATTCTTAAAATACAAAATCATTTAACGATACTAAATTATGCTTTCTTTTCTCTATGGTATAGTTATGGATTCTTACAATACAAAGTCATTTAACGATACTAAATTTTATTAGTATACAAGAATGTATAAAGAAAATTGTGCAATCTACCGCCATTAGCTCGGTAATGTCAGGAAACCACTTATCAAGTTCGTCGGTCTATTCCAGTAAAGCCCTGTTGGTGGCCTGTATAATGGTGATAATTATCTAATGTTTAACTGTAAACAAACTGCATTTTCTTTTTCTCTATTATATTTATAGAAAAATATGTTTTTTTTTAATGTAATGAATGAGACTTACCAATATGTCGAGATGTGGCGTGGACTCCCTGTCAATGCTGGTCCGTGTTCGCACCACACCGGTGTTGTTCTCAATGGTGACCAGATCCTGTTGCTTGCCGCCGACCAGGCGATACGTGAACGGGGCTCCATTCGGAGGCAGGTCTGGGTCAGTGGCGCTCAGAGTCATCACACTAGTGTTGGGTGGCTCGTTCTCCGTCACATACCCAACCACATTCGGGGGATCAAACACTGGTCCATTATCATTGATATCAGTAACTGTTATCTTCACAATCGTCGATCCCGTTTCAGGAGGAGTTCCCGTATCGATAGCACCCACAGTCAGCGTGTACATCGGTATTGTCTCCCGGTCTAGTTGCAGCGTGGTTTCAATTTCTCCGCTCTGAGGATCGATCTTGAATGTCTTCTCGTTGTTTCCTCCGATTATAGAGTAACTGAACTGATTGTTCTGAGGACGGACGTCCTTATCCTGAGCTTGGACAACCACCAATTTCGTTCCAATCGCTGCAGCTTCAGACACTTCTGCTTCGTACACTTTCTCGAGGAATTCAGGAGGGTCGTTGCCGTCTTGTATGGATACAATCACTTGTGCTTCATCAGTATCATTGCCACGTATCCCACCAGCATTCTTCGCCATAACTGTGAGAACGACCCTGTTCTGGGTCTCCCTATCTAACCGCCTTGACACGGCAATAATTCCTGTTTCTGAAGTAACTGAGAAACCTCTATCGTTACTAGATCCCACAAACAGATAATACACTTTGCCTTCGTCACCAGCATCTTGATCTGTTGCTTGTATCATTCCAACACTAGTTCCAACTTCAGCCGATTCAGAAACATCGAAATGAAACACAGGTTGAACAAACCGTGGGTAGTATTCATTGACTCCTGTAACATGTACAACTACCTTCGAGGAACCATACATTGGTGAATCAGGGTTGACAGCTAGTATATCAACAGTGTACGATTGTCGTTCCTCATAATCGAATTTGGCTTTGGAGTAAATGATCCCAGTTTTCATTTCAATTGAGAACATATCCTTCCCACTACCACCAACAATCGAATATTGTATGATGGCGTTCTTTGGTGAATCAATATCTTCTGCTTTGACTTGGTATACAAACGTTTTTGGTGGTGAGTTTTCTGGTATGTAAGCTTCGTAGACTGTTTGATTGAAAGATGGCGCATTGTCATTGATGTCAGTGAGTGTAACCGTGAGAGTGGCTTTGGTGTGACGAGGCTCGAATCCCAGATCAGTAGCGGTAATGTTGAGTTTGTACTCATGAACTGTATCGAAATCTAGTTCTTGAAGAATCGATACAGCTCCAGTAACTGGATTTATCATGAAGTGTTTCTGATCATTGCCACTGGATATTGAGTAGCGCACCATTCCGTTGGGTCCTTCATCACCGTCAGCTGCTGCCACAGTCACAATGGTCGATCCAACTGGCTCATTCTCCGGAACAATAACTTGATAACTGATTGCTGTGAAAATTGGGCTGTACCGATTTTCACCAGTAATCACCAATGTAACAGTGACCTGGTCCTGTTGCGGAGGTACACCATGATCCATAGCTCTAATTTTCAGCACATACTGCTTGTTCAGCTTCCCAGTACCTTCAAACGATTTTGTAACCGATATCCACCCACTACTCTTACCGATACTGAACAGATCGCTTCCGTTTCCTCCAACCTTAGCATACTCAACTTCAGCATTGATTCCGAAGTCCAATTCATCTTTGGCTTTGACTCTGAGGATTTGTTGGCCAGTTACTGCTTTCTCTGGCACTGGAGAGAAGTATTCTCTCTGTTCGAATTTGGGGGCATTGTTGTTAGCATCTACAACGTTGACAGTGACGAGACACTCGGATGACATGGGTGGCTTGCCGTTGTCTGTGGCCAACACAGTGAGCGAGTACTGGTTCTCTGGAGATGAATCGAGAGCTGTGTACTTGTAGCGGAGTCCTCTCTTCGAGAAGAGTTCGCCACTGGCTGGGTCCACTGTGAACAGGTCTGATGGATGTTTGAGAGAGTAGGATATCACAGAATTCGGACCTTGTTTGTCTCTGTCTGTAGCTAATACTTGGCCAACAAAAACAACATTCCTCTGTAGCTCTGGGAAGTTGAAACTGTAGTACGAGTGCTCGAATTCGGGAGCATTGTCATTTTGATCTTGTATGGTGATTGTGATGGGAGTTTCAGCCCTCCAGCTTCCATCAACAGCGGCTACTTTCAGAAGATATTCGTCCTGAGTTTCTCTGTCCAAAGTACCAACCACAGTCACATTACCTGCAATCGGATCAATTGCAAATTTCTTCCCTGGATTCTCCGTGAAACTGTATGTAGCATTTGCATTCTCTCCAATATCTAGATCTGAGCTTGTAACACGGATGACAAATGATCCTGGCTCTGCATTTTCTGTAACATTCACACTGAATAACCTAGTGAACCTGGGTGGATTGTCGTTTTTGTCGAGAACTGTGATCAGCACCGTAGATGTTCCAGTCAGATGAGGTGTTCCCTGATCCACAGCTTCAACTACCAGCGAATAACTTGGTGTTTCTTCACGATCCAATTTGAAATTGGTGGTAATTTCGCCAGTCTCGGGGTCGAGTGAGAAAGCTCCATCGCCGTCGTTGATCAATCGATACCTGACTTTGCCATTGAGACCAGAGTCAGCATCAGTGGCGTGAACAGTGACAACCTGCTGTGAAGGAGGTTCCTCTTCTAGCACCATAGGATTGTAGAGACTAGTTTCCATCACAGGTGGGTTATCGTTAGCTTCGGCCGCCTTGATGACGCCTGTGTTTTGGTTGATTGTGAATTTGGCCGCATCCTCTCCTCCGAGGAAGTAGGTGATCAGACTGTTCATCCCTATGTCGTCATCTACCGCTCTCGCTCCAAAAACGAATTGGCCTGGAACAGAAAAAATCATATTAACATCGGATATAATGTTGAACAAATCAATCCCGTCTTAACTACAACATTTTCAAGACGGAGGCAATATTTGAAATCTGTATAATTTTCACTATCGTATGATTTGAGTGTGATATTTTTGTTTTTTATTCTGTTTTTAACCATCAAAGTTTAAAATTCTTAGTTTTCGTTGGTTTTTGAGTGAAAATGGACTAAATTTTAGAAAAGTAAAACCATAACCCTATCTCGGACTTTTAAAATGTTATTTAAATTTGGGAGAAAGATGATACAAGGAGTATCCTTAGTTTTTCTCTCCCAATCTTCGTAAAAATTATAAATAAATAAAATATAAATGAATTTGAAAATTGTATATGTGAATACCTAACCAATAAAAATGAATCTAATGGATTTTCAAATTTCATTTAGTTTCTCCAAAATAATCAAATGGAGAGATAAAAACACGAATGAGAAAAGAGTGGATCACTATAGAATGTGAATTTGAGAAAAATATTCATCAAAAAATCACAAGGTATGAAGATATATGAGAGAATTGGAAGTAACTTCTTCCTTTTACTTCCTCCATCACATCATTTCAATATGTATTTGAAATTTGTAAATTCCTTATATAAATTTGTACAGATGTGATATTTTGTTCTTTACCGACGTTGTTTATGTTCTAACTCTTCTATTGTTCAACGTTTCATGTCATAGTCAATGATATGGTCAATATTCCAGTCTATTTATAGAGAATTACCAAGTACCATTGTGATATTTTTTGATTAAACAGGTCTAGTGTCGACATTTAATTCAGTTTCAAGTTTCAAAAATCATTATAGAATTAATAATTCATCATGCCTCTTGAGAATGACACAAACGTCGAAACTAGTCGTATTTAATTTAAAAATATCACTACTAGTAATTCTCTATAATTAAACATCCAAGTAGCCCAAGAACTATACTTTTGTCCTGTTTATATTGATGTTTCTGTGTTCATCTTCAAGTTATTATTATTTTATTTTATTTTTTTGACCTTGAATAGGTTAGGTTAGGTTAGACCTTGTTGGGTGACCTTAAGGTCAGACTGGGTGGGGTGACCTTTTTATACTACTAAAGTGAATTCATTTATAAGGCTACTCATTCATTTATGAGGCTACTTATTACTCACCAGGCTGAGTACGTCCCGGTATGTGAATGGTGTACTTGCTGCTGGAGAAATGCGGGGCGTTGTCGTTTTGGTCAGCCACTGTAATGGTGAGGTTGACGGCGGTGGCTCTGGGTTCAGTCAGACTGCAGTCCTGCGCGATCAGAGTGAGATAGTAGACCGATGTGTCCTCTCGGTCCAACTGCACGGCAGTCACTATTATTCCCAGATCAGCGTCCACTGTGAACCTCTCAACGTTATCTCCCAGTAAACTGTACCTGAAACAAATAATAGAAAGGAATCAGTTTTCTCACTACAAATTGGATTAAAAAAATGATTTCAGTTCTTTTGAATATAAATTTTCAATTTTTTTGGTGTAATGGAATGCATGAGGATAATTAGCACTTCATGTTTGTGTTGTATTGATGGTTGTTATTAAAAATCCTCATTTAATTAATTGGAAACGAGCTCATTCAGAAAAACAAACAATTGATAAACATTTCTTCAGTTTTCGAAAATTATGGATAAATAAAATATGTAAGTTAACACTCTTTATTCTATGTTTGAAAAACATTAAAATATCAAATATTTGACTGCATCTCGTGTTGAAATACATAGAGAAAAAGTGTGTTAATACATTGCAGCTCGGAATGGATCAAGAAACATCACCTTTATATGTAAGTTATTAGAAAATAAAATATTATATATTGATGGTAAAGAATACAAAACGAAGGCATCTGTATGTGATTGTCGGTGGAATATTTACATAATAAAATATTAGACTAATGAAAAAATACTAAAAATTAGAATTTGGTTTTCTAGGAAACCACACTCTTGTATTCTTGACAGAAGACAGAAAATCCTGGGGTAGCCGCATAGAGTTGGCTGCAATTCTATACGATTCTTCAATGCTATTTGGTTTAAAGCTATCCATGACTGAATGGAGTAATGAAATACACATTAACGGTTGACTAGACCTCAACAATTGAACAACTAATAGAGAACAACGAATTTTATCCTGAGAAACATTTTTTTTACTGTTAAATATATGAATGAGAAATAGAAATCAATGAAAATTCACACTCGAATATGTAGAATTCAATTTGAATGAAAATTGAATAAATTTCAATTTAAATATAAATTGAATAAAAATTTCAATTCGAATAAAAACATAGATAAACAATAGCCTAAGTTTATGCTATTTTTTCTCTATGATAAAAATCAATGGAATTTCTATAACTAAAACTAAACTTTTATTCAATTTGAATAAAGATTGAATAAACTCATAAATTTATAAATTGAATAAATTTCAATTTAAATATAAATTGAATAAAATTTCAATTTGAATAGAAATCAATAAAATTTCATACTCGAATATGTAGAATTCTATTTGAATGTTTGAAAATGGATAGAAAGATGAACAAATCTGGATTTCACTGTGTGACCAATGCCATATGAAGGGCACAATATGGCTTTCTCATTATTGAAGCTGTATGGAATAAAACGTACTTGATTTTGGCATTGAGTCCTTCATCCTTGTCAGTAGCCTGCGCTGTGAGAACAGTTGATCCGATCGGCATATTCTCAGATATTGTCACTGAATAGATCTGTCGCTCAAACTCAGGGCTGTGATCGTTGACGTCTTGTACTATTATGTGCACCGTTCCTGAACCAGTCAATGGCGGTGTTCCTGGAATAAGAAAAGAAAATTAAAATAATGATTCTTGCATAATTGAATATCTGCAACAAATTAAAAATATTTTAAAGTGTAGGTATCCTTTACTATCACTAAATATTTATATTTCATATTGGTGTGCCAATAATGAATGATTCATCATCGTTTGATCGCTGTAGTGAACCTAGCTTTTGAAAATGATGATGTGAATGCTTTAAATTATGTTAAGGATTGTGTTAGCTGAATATTTACAGTTCAATACAATCTACAAGTAAAATCTGTCCATGTATTTTTATGGAGTTGGGAATGAACAGAGGTTTATCGTATCAAGTTCATTTCTTACGTGAAGAACTTTCATCACAAAAGCTTGGAAGAAAAGATATTTATTAATGAGATCTGAAACATTCATGAAACAATATTCAAAAACATATAAGCTAATAATCTCCTTGTTCAATCCATACATAAACCTGTTTTTCACAGGCTCAGGAAAAACATTTATTCTAAAATGTTTTGGATTTATTTGGAAGAGCAAGTATTGAAGAGAGATTCTTATAATAGGTACATGAAGAATTCAAATTTTCCAGTGAGCTTTTCCGGATATGCATCAAATATCCGGGAATGCATGAAGCATTATTGAATACTTTCTTCAATATTACAGTAACTTATTTGACCCTTCTATGTATGGATAATTGTGCAAACAACGTAGTACCAATTGCAGGTCACGTGTTCCTCTATCACTGGTCATGGCATGGCTAGTGTAGAGTCGAGGCAGAGGCAGACGCAGATGACAGCTACATAGCCAGCAACGAGTTCACCGGCCTGCCGAGCGAGTGAGAGGAGGAGTGAGCAAGAGAGCAGGAGTGCGCAGGAGAGAGTGAGAGGGAATGCTGCGGCCGCGAATCATTCCGAATGCGATTATTGTTATTATTGGCGTCGATAGAGCAGGAAGGGCGAGGAGAGAGATCAATTGAGGCCCCAGGTTGAGGGGACAATCGACACCGTGTCAAATCGGACGACCTATTGTCTGGATTTGAGGTGGAATCACTCCACTCTCCACCTCCTACAATACATATCAACCAACAGACAAATGATGATGCATGATGGTTCATGTTGGTACAATCACACTGGTCGGTGACGTAATACAAACAAAATATCCTGTATAAACTGGCAAAAAATTACCCACCGTAGATTCTTCAGTGCGGTTGTATTTCAAATATATCAAAATATATTTCACATATGAATTCATCCCAAAAGTTTATCATAAAATTTCTCAGTAATAACACCAAAAACGTTCTTTTCGCAGACTGAAGAGACCTGAAGAAAGTGAAGCCGTTCTCATTGATTGTTTGTGTAATAATACTAATTACTTTTTGTAATAATAGCCTACACCTAGAGTTATTTGATAAGTTACGATTTGGTAACGTCTTTAGTAATAAATTCTATGATTAATGTTTTGTTTTAATATTATTCTACAAGATTATGAGACTCGTTTTCCTGAGAGTGTTAGCTCAGATGTAAGGTAACCCAATTTATTTAGTTTATTCATTCAAGTTTATTTATTTTTTAGTTTAAGACACGCTTAGGCTATGATGTTAGCTACACTAACTATATAACCATCTCTGATAGAATAACTGTAGTAGTAGCTACCTAGTTCTCAGATTTGAGTGTGGTTGATAGAAGGAATAATAATGATGAGAGATTAGAGATTCAGTATATATTTAATGAAAGATGAGAGATAATCGATACCGTACTGATATGTGGGTTCCATGAGGGTTCCGAACCACCTGGTAGTGATAAATCATATTATAAGAAATTGATATCAAGCAAAACTAGCAATCATGTAAGTCTTCACATGCTTTCTCATAAACTGAGTTCAATTACGGTACAGTACCATATAAAGTGAATGTATCTACATTCGTTTTTTTTCGAGTGCATGTGTCGACAAGCTTATGAAGCATCGTTTCAGAACACATCCTCTTCAATTTCCTCTAGTCTCATCAACCAATGACGTCGAGAAATTGCAAAAGAAATACAGTGGCAGATGAAAAGCATTTAATGATTAAATCTATACCATATTCCGTTTAAACGTAATTCCTCTTCATAGTTAGTAGTTGTGTCTACCGATGGGGTGTGACGAAAAGCGATCTCAGACCGTACGAAGTTACGCTTCCTGACGACCAGATATCGCTGCTGTAGCAGAGCAACGATTAATCATCTTCGTCCACACTTTTCATGCATCGTTAATGATAATTTATTAGCGGAATGCTTTTCCACGTCGTATGAGCAGGGCACTCTCACACTGCTCCGATTTGTCAAGCTTCAAGGCTCATACATTTATTATCTTACAATGTATATTGTGAGGATGCGGAAAAAAGAGGATACATGTAAGATCAAGAGTGAGATAAAGATAAGAAACGGTGGAAAGGGTGGGGCTAGAAGTCGTAGATGATCAGAGAGGAGTATGGAAGCTGTTTCATCTCTCTATCCATCTCATTATGAACATCAAGTTTTTTTTTAAATAGCAAGAAGCGCGGGATAATGTGATCTTAGAAAAGTGAAAATTAACCTTACAGAGACACACTTACTTTATGCTAACACAGTAGACACACTGGGGTGTTGAACACCCCAATTTAATTTTGCATGTTTCTTTTAAAAATATAAAGAAAAAAGTACTTAGCCCATACTTCATCATTTCTTAATCATTTTTGTTTCAAGTGCATATAGAAATCGAAAGTAAAACACTGCTTATCAAAATTTATACTAACTTTAGAAGTACGTATGTTCCACCTGAGTGTTGGAGCTCCTAATCTGGTTTGAAGGAATGGCTTGATCATTGCCAATGACAACTTCATCAAAAACTCACGTCTCTTCATTTTATTGTTTTGAATCTCAAGTTGTAGAGAATCATACCAGTTATTCCAATCTGATCCATCATTCCATACCTCATTCGTAGTGGTCAATACAAGTAAATCTTTGTAAAAAAGTATTTGATAAAAGTCCTACGTAAAAGACACTCTGGGGTGTTAGACACCCCCAACGAAGAACAAGATGAGCTGGTGACCTTGTAGAATGCTATTACTGACTGGAAGTGGTGGAGAGCAGTTGACAATGCTTCAAACCTAATTTAGACTGGGCAAAAATTCCTATCTGTTTGGTATTGTCAACTGCAGAACAGGAAAAAATCCCTGGAGTGTGAAACACCCCAGTGTGTCTCTTTAGGGTTAAAATGTAAAGAGTCAATTTGGATAGTGAACAACATTGTCAACAACATGGGGGTGATAAATAGCAAGATTCTGTCAATTCTGTCTAATTTACTTTTGAAATTCTGTCCGTCTTTTATTCATAAAAGTGAACCACACTTTGTAGACCCTACAAAACAACACACAACACAACTGTAGTAAAGCACACTTTAGTCTTACTCTTCGACCCTTAGGTATTACTTGGTAGGGTAGTAGGGATGCTATAATAATTATTATAATAGTACCATATACTTCTAAATAGGTCGAAATTGTAGAGATATAATGTACTGATATTTATACATTCTCTTGTGAGATATACCCTGCAATATTTCTAATTCGTTGCACATGAGCGGATCTACTGGTCACTTAACAGCGGTCCGACATCCATATAATGTTCCCAATCCCTTCTCCAAGTGGTGTCACTATGCCTCAACGTTTACTTCTTGTATGATAAGAACGAGACAGAGCAACCAGGATCGCAAACGAAGGAGAGAGATGGAAAGGGAGACATAACACTCGACTGATTTTGTAGGAGTAGGGGCTTGCCCGCTATGTTGATTTATTGAGTCTGCAGAAAAGAACTCGGATGGACCAAGTATTAATTTCAAAGGCAGTCCAATTGAACAAGCCGACGAGCAACCAACATGTGAAGTCAAGAATCAAAATGAAGACAAAATAAAAATATTCGTTCCATACGAGAATATTCCCAGCTTCTGTTCGCATGCATTGAAAAATACATAATACTTGTAGGTGTGTTTTTATATTGCTTCGTTTCCTTTCCGCCCTCATTGTCTTTTTGTCATAAATCATATTTTTAAGAATACATTTCACATTACTATTCTCATTCCTGGATTATATAAATCTTCATTTCAAGTCTTCATTCGACTCA
This sequence comes from Nilaparvata lugens, assembly GCF_014356525.2. Lineage (NCBI taxonomy): Eukaryota > Metazoa > Arthropoda > Insecta > Hemiptera > Delphacidae > Nilaparvata > Nilaparvata lugens. Next base: position 57,028,578 of record NC_052508.1, on the reverse strand, counting down.
TGATTACAGACTCTTTCCTTTCAATGGTTTATTTAACGCTCGAAATTATTAAACCCCACAATAGTACACTTGGAGTTCTAGTTCCCCATTCGTTTCAAAACTTGTTCAATTGAGAGAATCATTGAGCTTCTGGAGATTATATCATATTATGATTTCTGGATTCTGGATCAGAACCTTGAATGACTTAATGTTTCATAGAAAACGAAAAAACGAAAATGATTACTGAACCGGTTTTGATTTACATCTGTTCCGCTGGACCCTTAATTTCACACAAATTTGATTGTTTTACCAATTTGAGATCTATAAGGAATGAAAAACTCCATAATAAAGGGAGCCTAAAATTAGCACAGTGTGATTCCCACAAATGCCAAATAAATAACTATTACTTGAGGCTACAAACTATTACTTGATTCACTACAAAGTTGAGGATCTTATTCAAAGCAAATAAATAGTAAAAATGGTAATCAATTGGATGACTTAGCTGGATTTGAGAGACACATTAGCGGCAGCAGCTTTCTTGGTCCATCACTCTCCCTCACTCACTTCTCTCACTCTCACACACCCTCTCACCCTATCACTCTCACTCTAACACAATCTCTCTCTCTCACATACACACAAAAAAATCTCTCTCCCTCTCATTCTCTCTCACCTCACTCACTTTCTTTCTCACTCTCTCTCATTTTGAAACAAAGAGAGAGAAGCCGTCACCACCGCCACAGATCGATATATACAATGTCAAATCGGAAACAGCAAAAAACAAGTCGCTGTGCATTTCAAGAAGTGATGTTTGTAGTGGAGGGAGCAGAATAAGAATTTCGTCACAGGCGAAAGTCCGGCGGCTGATTTCAGCGGGAAAAACATTTGCACCATCTTTTTGTTCGCTCTCTCGTTCTTTACTTATTGTCTCATATGTCTTCAGTCGCGTCCGACTTTCTTTTGCAGTTTCCCCCTCCAACCCTCCCACAAACCAAAATCCTTCTAAACGACCGCGTTTTTCTGTATGCCATTCGTCGTTTAACGTTGCTTGTTTCTTTAAACGCGCTCCCACCCCTCTCCCAATCACAGCCAACCTTCAAATTATAAATTCTTGAAAGAGTTTATGTGACTGCATCTCGTCAAACGATTCCTGGCGTTCCACAGCGGTCTGCGACTTGCATCTCGGGCTGCCAACAATTTTTGAGACATGACAACTTTTTGAGTTATTCCACTGTTTCGACGGTCGCCGAAAATAAACGAGCCGAGCCGATTCAGTCAAAAAACAGATGATGATTGAAGATGCCGAGGAATACTTTGTCGTCTGACTTGTTCGTTTGTCATAACGATGGAGACTGCGCTTAGACTACTTTTTCACATTGGCCATCATTACCTACCTCCATTTTTTGTCCGGAAAGGGTACAGCCAAAAGTGGACACATAAATCATGAGAAACTTTGTTGTGTAGTTATTACGAGTTATTGAAAGACAACCAATGCACCAGACGCAGCACCCATTTTGATTTCGCAAATATATTCACAAATCTTACCTCTAATTTTTCAATTCACTAACAACTTCTATGTTCTAACAAGACTACAGGTCTAATAGCAAATTCCAGCCATTCATATTCGAGCTGGATCTGGGAAATGAGAATCCATACCAGTAAAAAAACCTTTTTGGTTGGAAGACTTGGATGAACTTTTTCATACATCACTCCCTGACGAAGTCCCACACAAGGTCGTAACTAATAAAAGTAAGTGTTGTAATAGTGTGATATTTAGAGGGTAGTATTGTAGTTGTTTTTGTGTATCTTATATTATTTTTCAGTTTTTTGAACTGGAATGAACTTTGATTTTTACTGTATGTTGAACCCTGCGTTTTAGTCTGAGAATTGACTCTGTCTTGTTTGAATTTTCTAACTTGTTGCTTAGTTGTCGAAATTAAAGCAATTTTCGTGCATTTTTCAAATGCAGTTTCAATTTCTTGTCGAAAAAGCTACTGTATTTGGGAATTGTACGACCATTGACCTTTTTGCAGCTTTGGATTTTCCACTGGGAATTATGCTCAACGTTCGTGGAGGGGGAATAATTTTCAGTGAAAAGGCCTCAGTTCGAATTGAGACGTAACTGGGAAAACATGTAACGGTGTGCGAGCCTCGGTCCTCTGAATGGGCCCATTTCCCATTCAGAGGGACAAATTGTTAAGTTTTCAGTTATCAGTAATTTTTATCTAGTTGAATTGGAAACCAAATTTTATAGAGTTAGTAGGAGTAGAATCAGGAAATTTTTTGTGCGTGTGAGTTCAAGTATAGTGAGTTTTATTAAAGCGTATGTGAGTGTTTCTGAAGAGTCCAAGTTTGAATATTGTTAAACTGGTGAGTGCCAAACTTTTGTTGTTTTTCTTATTAAGCTCAAAATTTAATTTCATAGAATGACCGAGGCCCAAATTTAAATGCAGCAGGTTCCCAAAATGTGTAGATTGGAATTGAATATATTTTTTGTGAATCAATTGCTGAATCACTTTGTTCTGTTTGAAAATTTACATGTTACCTGACTTTCATTAATTCGTTCTACCTATTTAGAGTTCAATAAACCCGAAGTTGAATTTTATTAGTATTTCATTGAAGTTCCTGGCTCGCAGTTGCTAGTTGCTAAAATAGGTGACAATTAGATAATGATGATAATCTGTGCATTTGAATGAACGAATCCACTAAAAGCTCCCAACCAATCGAGGATTCAAATACTGGTAGATGGATTGATAGCAGTAAACTTTAGCAAATATTATAGAAGAGAAGAAACAACCCCCCTCCGTTTACATTGGTGGCCAGCGGTGGTATAGTCTGCAAGAATGCCCATCGAACCACATGTATTCTTATATATTCCATTTTTTGGAAGGTTAACTCAATAGAGGCAAATATGTCACCAGTTGCAGAGATGATGTCAGGTGTGGTGTAGGGTTAAAAATACCTCCATCGGTTACAGTGTTTTTCTACTCAAGAAGGATTTTTAAAAGAAAAATGGTTGAATTGATTGTGAAGAAGAATGGGTACACAACAAATGAATGACAATTTTTGTCAATGAATGCATTGGTCTTATTGGAGAATATTATATTATTATGCATGTAAAGGTGCGTACAGGTTTACGCGCCGCGAACATGAGCAATTCACTTTTAATCAGCTGATGCCAAGCTTTTTATAACTGTATCTTACCGTTTCTGTAAAAATACAGTTATAATCAGCTGATTAAAAGTGAATTGCTCATGTTCGCGGCGCGTTTATCTGTACGCACCTCAAGAGTAACAAATGTATCAATAGTATAATGCATTTTTTCCTCAGTCGCCTTATGATAATAAGCTATCACATATTATCATGGGAAGCAATTGCATGAAAAGGAAAATTTTCCTCAATCGTCTTATTATGGTATTAAGCTATCAAACATTATTATAAGAATCAATTGCATAAAAAGGTATATTGTATTTAGTACTTGTATAATACAAATAGACGTGTAGCTCAGATTCATGCTGCAGATCCCAATGCATAGGCTAACCTACATCCCACGCTCGAGCTGATGAAGGAATCACGAAGGCCGCAATTGCAAAACGTGTCCAGTACGATAATTGCACATGAAAATTCGATTTCATCCTCAAATTATCAATTAGTTCTTGTGAACTCGAATGGGAGCAAGTTATAAAAATCATTATTCACCGGTATCAGGTGACCGGTTCGCTGAGAAACTGGTGAAATGTTAGCGAGAGACTGATGAGTAAAACAAACGCAACCAAGTTGCGGGGTGCAGGGATTAGATGAGTTTAATTGAAGTGTGTTGGACTTTGCACGGTATCAGCAACCAGCAGACAGGGACATTCCTTTGAAAGGTGCATTAGCGTACTTGTCCCTACTAACATATAAATCATGATAAAACCAGCGCCACCGCCGAGAGCAACTCTTGCCATTCTCCTCACACACACCCTCTCTGTCGCCTGCTCTCCTTTCCCCATCTTAATTCTTCTCTGAGGGAGACTTCTCCTAATGAGGAAACGCCCGTGAGAGCGGTCGTGCGTACTTGAACTACTCCGCAACAGTTCATGCAAGAGATAAACTCCGTTAAAAAACACTAGGCCTCGAAGATTCTCTATTATGCTAGTTAGTTACCATTGATGTTTTGAAGTATTATTTTATCCAATTTCAATTTTTTTGATTCTATAATTAATATAATAATGCATTGTAACATGGCCTAATGTGCTTGTATTCATTGATCTATGGAAATATTTTCATTAAAGATTTCAACTGTTGAAGAAGTTGCATTGTAGGCTTCAGCTTCAGCATAGACTGCAGTGATACCTAATCATTTATTTATTTGATAGAGTGAGGCTCAACTGGTAAATTGAATACATGATTGACATACGAGTAGTTGCAATAGCATTGTTATGAATTTAAAACTTTATGGAGTTCCAATAAAACTCCAAATTATATCATAAATTTAATTGTAGTGCACCTTTTAATATAAGTACAGTTCCGACCAACTACTCTACTAAATCACAAATTGTGTTGTAGGCTATGGTTAGTGTGCAATGTTCCACCGATGCTGTGAGACAGAAGGGTTTTTTATTTTTTAAAACGGTATTGTTAAGTGTAGAAAAATTCATTACAATAATGACAAAGAGGTGATTCTAGTGAGTACTACAAAGAATGCCTACTGTGGCCTAGAAGTGCCTAAATGCTTATTATGGAATAAGATATTCATCTTCATATGTAACTCAAAATGCAATTAAAGGTTAAATTAACTATGATTTAACTCTTTTTCCACTTGAAGTAGAAATATTTAAATCTCAAATGATTGCCGTTTTGCCTAAGTGCTAACCTATTCATCACAAGCACAAACGTTTTCAGTTCAACAAGTAATGGCTGTCATATAGATGGGACTGGAATGGATAATGGAACGTCGTCTTCTTACAGGGGCAGGCATTAATACCTGTTCCACCATCAAACATTCTCCCACCTTTTTCTTTGTCTGCCTAGAAAATCGATTTTAATTTATGATTTTATCTTTAGGTGATTTCAGAAAACTTGGTTTCTGATTTCTTCCTGAAACTAAGGCCCAGTTACACATAGCCTGTTGAATTTTGTCACGATTAAATGCCACGAGGATCAATCACATAGAACTTTTCTGAATACAAAGGAAGGCTTCTCTGATTAGTTAATCATCTAATCACGGTAAAAATGTAACAGGTTTTTTTGCAACCAGGACTGAATCTATATTTGATTTGAAAGTGCGATCATTCATCAACCCTTGAGTGCGTATGTTCAAATTAACATGTATTTTTCTCTTTTTCGAGTTGGTTGGCCATGATTATTGTTGAGATTGTACCGGAAATACATGTATTGTGGTGATTAGAGGATGTGAGCAAAAGTGGGCCGCTGGGGTTGGGGTGGGGGCCACCGCCGGCCGCCGGGATGACGTGAGAACGAATTGTAGGCGTCCGAACATTGCAGGGGGGGGGAGGGCAGCGTTTAGGCGCGGGAGGTAGTTTAAGGCTGCATGCCAATTATGTGTTGCGGCACAAGTATCACGGCGTTTCGAGAAGTGAATAAGAAAAATGAGAAGAAAACGACGTCTATGTTGATGTTGATGAACGAGAATATGAAGAAGTATGATAATAAGAACAAGAAGACTAGGAAAATAGTTGTGAAGAAATAAAGAATGAATAAGTAATGGGTTGTGAGGAATGAAATGAAAGGCCGAGAAGACGAGACAAGACTGTATAGCCCCGGGGTTGACGTCGGAAGAGCGTTCAGTCAAAGAGAGAGAGAGGAGAGTGTGCGAGAGAGAGAGTGAGAGGAGAGCCCGTAGGTGATTATGCGTTGATCGGCACAGCGATGCAGGAATCAGATGAGTGCTGTCCGAGGAATGAAGAGAAGAATTTTGGAAAAGGAAGTATTAGAGGAGGCGTGGTCAGTGTCGCTGGTCGGCCAACATCAAGTCTCGTGAGAGTGAGAGAGAAACAGCTGGGAGAGGAGGACAGCAGGGAAAATGCTGTGGCCATGGCCAGGGGGAAAGAAACAGCCACAAAAGAATGATGAGCAGAGCACCACCAGAGTTCACTTGAAAAACGGGCACGGGCGATTTAATTGAGTTCCGTTGAAATTTCTGGACGTTCATCCACTCGGCTCGATGTCGCTCCAAGACCTTTCCTTCCCATTACATCTTCTTCCCGTCCACACAGTCAATCTGACTGATAATCAAACAGTACTCCTTGTAGGCCTCTGCATAACAGTTTTCAGCTATCCCGTGAGAATCACCCACAAAAACCTACAACAGCATTGACAAATTTCCAAGGAAGTAGAATCAATTTATAAGTATTTTTGATATAGCCTCAGCTGGTTACTAAGAGAGAACCTGAGATATTTTATGTGGGGACATTTTTCTCTCAAATACATTAGAATGACAGATGGAATTGAATTGAATAGAGAATGCATTTCCATCTAGCTGTTAACCCTGATGTCAATGTCTGCAGTAGCAGAAGTCTTCGGGATGATTTACAGCATTTATTTAGGATTTTCGTTGAATAATAATTATACATTAGAATGAAATCAATAAAGTAAGTTGGTAATACTCAAATCCTTCTATTGATAGAAATCAAACGATTATTTATACTTGATGACTCGCCTGCATGAAGGCAAATGTCAAATGTTGAACTCCATCATCCCGCTCTGGAAATAATTGCTGGACAAAATCTCTCTTCGTTCCCACCATTTTCATTGTTTTCTCTCTCATCCTGCACATTCACTGTTTCTTTTTATATAAATATCTATGGATGTGTATAGTATGAAAAATAATCAGGCAAGGAAATGTTGGCAGAGGGAAATTACCGACGTTGACATGATATCACCGTAGGCAAAGACCAAATTAATGATATGTAGGCCGTGCCATCATCAAGCTTGGATTATGGACGAAGATTTCCCTTGGAAAAAAGGGATGGGCTTTGTCGACAGCTTCAATGTACGTACACAGCTCCACCCACAAGTTCATCAACGGATATCAACAGCAACTAAAGATATGTGTGCACGCACGCACGCACGCGTGTGCGAGCTGCAACCAACGCGCCGCGCCATTTGGCTCCACATCAACAACGGGCAGAAAATTCCTTGCAGATAGCGATCTGCACTGCTAGAACAACACTACTTGTCTCATGCACACCGCATATTAAAGGAAATTTGCTTCAATTTTTCACACCCATTTTCGATTTCTACTTAATGGCTACAACTGCATGAAGTTAAGAGTTTTGTTCGGTTGAGCATGATTAAGTACTGGCTGGTCAGCTTCACTTGATGGAATGTCTCAAACTGGAAAAATCATCAACATTTTTCTTGATATTATCCTGATATTGTAGTACAATTGATTGTAATTCTTGAGATATTATATTTATAAATTAATTAGATGTACTGTCTGAAACTGGAAAAATCACTAACATTTCCTATCAATTACTTTATATTATCCTGATATTGTAATACAATTGATTTGAGTTCTTCAGATATTCTCAAGGACAATACGTGTCTATTCATGGACGATTTATCTATTCACAACTAGAGAAATTGGGCATTTCAATAAAATGAATCTACAATTATGAATAGTATGAATTTGCAATGATTTGAAAATTATTTCAAAATCTCTATTATGAGTCGCGTAATATGGAAGCTAACGACCTAATGATTGTGAATAGAGAAAACTCTTATGCCATATCATGATATACAAGAATGAAGTTTAATGAATGGAGTCAAAACTAATCGCATAAAAGTGTAATAGTATCAAGAGAATGATAACATTGAAAAGTGATCATGAAATATTATTAAACTTTTTAATGATACCTGGATTATCCCCCTCCAAGAATCATAACATTGAGAGTGGTCATGAAATTATTAAACTTTTTAATGATAGGCGAATTATCCCCCTCCAAGTAGCTTCTATCTTCAAAATAGCAAGTCGATGTTATAAGAACAGGAATCAAGTAGTTTAAACAAATTGAAGATATTTTAAATTCCACTGTAATTAAATCAATTCATCCAAATTTAGGAGAGGTTTCATGACATTAACATTATTTGCTCTACAGATGTGAATTAAGTGCATTTTGCACAGTTTCAGTTCTCATCAATTATTAGTTTAAACTGAATCAAATCCATATTGAGTTTTGTTTGTTATAATGTAGTCCATTTTGAATTTAAACTGGTTCATATCAGTTAATCTTCCACTCTACAAACGACCCTTGGAAAAAATTATTCATTTATAGATTTAATCATTCAACATAACAGAACTTTCAGAAAAGTACCACAAGTATAAGTGCCCAAAACTGTTAGACCAAATGTAGCTAGGTTATGTGTCACTTTCACATTTTTGAAATACACATTCACTGGTAGTGAATTAGTAACAAGTTTCTCTGTTAATAAACAAGCTTAAATTCTGTAACAGGTTGGTAAAGTTGATATCGGCCCTAAGCAACAATAATGTTGTGGGAATAATATAAGCTGGACACTTTGCACGACCTGGGCAATGCTAAGCAAGGAGTCAAGTCCTTGAAATAATGTCGTCTGCCGATATGATACGGTTCTGTGCAGCAGGCGGTTGTTAGCAAGTGGAGAAGCGATAACCGTGAAACTGTGAACTGCAGAAACTCGGCAAGTAAATCGAGCATAGACGCTGTCGGTTCCCTAGCCGGTCAAGCAGAGATGCTCAAACGGAGCTGTGAGGTGAGGCTCGGCTCGGCCTTGCCGCAGATGCGATCTCTCCCAATAACCAGGCTTCTTTATTTCCCTTCGTCTGACAATTCGCCTTATTAACGACCACCGATCCCTTACTGGAGAGAAACAAATAGAAAGAGACAGACAATGTTTGACAGAAAGAGACAGACAATGTTTGCACACGCACTGCCTCTCATTTCTGTACTAACTAGGCCGGTCCATACACCGCATAGCACGCACGCTTGGCTTGGTCTCCAGTCTCACTGGGAAACCAAACCACCCCCCTCCCCGCTAATATCGAAAGGCCCACATTATATCATTATCGCTACTCTCCAAAGTAACACAAGTCATTTGACAAATGCATTGCTAACAACAAGCGATTGCCACCGCGATACACTCTTCTAAATTGAGTAAGTGAAAGAGGAGCACATTGAGTGAGTGAAAGAGAAACACTGATCCAAATTGAGTAAGTGAAAGAGAAGCACTGTTCTAAATTGAGTAAGTGAGAGAGAAACAACATATACAATGTAAATTCATGATGAGAGAGAAAAAAGAGTGATAGAGACATCCTTGTTGCACCCTCTTTCGCCAATCAACACCTCACCGAATGCGAATGCTTTGTCCTGGTTTGTGGTTTTTGTATTTGTTACACTTATAGCCGATGGTCAACGCTGTAGAACAGTGATACAGTAGAGATTTGCGCAGTTTCGTCACACTTTAGAAAAGTTGTTATTTGTAGTGGCAAAACAGCATTCAACTTGTATTTCAGAATTTGAATCTTGAATGAAGTTCATCAATTCTATGAAAATCTGATACCGGTAACCTTGTTTGAAAATTCATGTTAGTTTTTGTCCTCTGAGCGTGAAAATTTAATGTTCTAAACGTTTGATAAAATGGTTAGTATTTTTCCTATTTTTTTGTAAAAAAAAAATAGTAATATCGAGTGACCTGCTAGCTCAGGTCTGGTGTCAGAGTTTTCAACTGATCAATTTCAGGGCCTCTGACATGACCTAACGACTGCTTTTTAGGCAGCCAGGACCGACGACTTAACTATTTTTTGTGTGATTAATTAAAAAAAAATCTATTTAATAGTGAGAAGTTTGAAGTGTTCACCAACTATATCGTATATTGTTGGTTCACGAAGTTTCCCAGACATTAGGTGAATTTGGTTGAAAGATGCGGTTGAACAATCTTTGTGTCTCTTCACCTACGAATGTTATATAATAATTATCATTTTGATAAGTGAGGTCACAGAGTATTGTAGATTTGAACAGCTCTAACCCATTGGAAATTAACGGCTCCAACAAGTAATGCTTCAACGTCTGTGAGGTGGTCGGCATGATAACAGCCTACCAAATTAAATTGTTATGAATCGTTAGTCTAGGTTTATTTTTGACAAAATCAATGTTTTTTGAGCTTTTAGATACTGGATTCTGGAGTAACAATTAGTGCAGGCTAATTTTACATCAGCTCTCAAGTTGTGCTAATAATTGGTGAAAATGATATGGATCGTTAGTTAAGGTTTGTTTTGACAAATTGGTGACTAACAACACAATGGTAAAAGCCCCTTGAATTTGTTTAGTCTAAACAAAATTTCGTCCCATAGACTGCTGCATCCTATCGAAAAAATACGGTACAACGTCAAACAAATCCCTCCTTTAACTCTTCGACCAATCACAAGCGACTAAAACCTTCGTAATGAACGCCCCTTCATTTTCATTGGAGCGACTAACATCTCTGTAGTGAACGCCCCCTCACTCACATAACACATTGGTCGTTCACAAATAAGGAGTCACACAGACGCCATTTCGTAAGAAGGAGAAATTTCAACCAATGACAGACGTCATAGTGGTCATGATGCAGCAGTCTATAGGACAAGATTTTTGTTCAGACTAATTGAAGACGCGTTCACTAAGAAGATATGTGTCGCTTGTGATTGCTTGAAGATTTCGACATTTGTTTTGAAATTGGCATAGTTCTTATTCTGCTAGTAGATTGCAGTGGTTTATAGAAGAGAGAATTGAATATCAAGAATTACCTCATTGAAATATAGTTAATTATAGTTGTCAGTAATTATATTTGTATAAAGTCAATTGTATCACAGTTTTGGAGTGGTTGCATTGAATAAGATGAAAAATTCATGTCCAAGTGTTCAGATATGATATCCTCATTTGAGCTTATTCAAGATGTCCTTAATACTCCAAATCTGTGATTTTTTCCATCATAACAAATACTGAAGCAAATGTATCCAGAACCAGTATTAATAGAACTGAAGCTCGATCAATTTTGGATTGCAGAACTGAAAGTCAGGGTTCCAATGAGTCACGACTATGGCATTCGATTTTTAGTATATTATATTTCAAATTATAATCAACTAGTCATAATATTACAAAAGAATGGAAATTTTTGCATAGAGAATGGTAAGCGAATGCATGTCAATGAGAATGCATGTGAATATATAATGGAGGGATAAATGGGAGTGAACTGGAATCTATTTGCCACAGATAACATAATAATACTGTACAGTATACCTTTACCTCTGAATTTTATATAATTCCAGTTAAAACCATTCATGATAATCGTTGAATATCCATTACTTTGTTTGATAGTGGCAGTGGAAGGAATTGGCAAGAAAGGTAGAAAGAAAGAGACAGAGAATAAGAGAAATGAAGATGGAAGAGCAGTCTGGAATGTCATCACTATCAGACCGACACGAAAAATCGATTAATTACAAGCAATTAAGCAAGTTGCAGATAGATGAGGGACAGAAGAAGAGCGGATAAAGTTGGAAGTTCTAAAGTAAGAAGGAGCAAGTTGGAAATAAAACTTGAAGAAAGGGATTGCAATGATTTTCACTATCTCACCCAGTAGTCAGTGACATCCAAGGATAGTATATAGTATTTGTACCTATATAGGCCTACTATTCTTGAGTGTCATCGAGCGCCTGCTTTGTTCATGCTCACTTACAAATTTAATGCAAACTTTACCACAGCCAACGAATTGTAATATGAGTTAAGTGCTCTTAAGTTCCCAACTGCATTCAAAGTTTTTATTTTTATAAGGTATTCAGTTTCTCTATCGGATAAAAGTGAAGGTGAGTTTCTTTCGCATTTACCCCATTGTTGAGAATCGTGAGTATTCACGTTAAATCTCTTCAAATACCTTTCAGTAAAATATCGGCATTTCAAGAATCGTTCAGTACATGATCTACATCCATTTCATCCCTTTAAAATGTGAATGCGGTTTTGCAAGATTTCAGCAGATTGTTAAAAACAACTTTCAAGTAAACAAGTGATTTTCACTCATTGCAGTGGTTTCAATTCCACCTCTTCTGCCTTAGTTCTTACTTGTTTGTGTCAATAGAAGTCGCTAGAAGTCAAGGTACATGTTATTTTGCAAACTTTGTAATTGTTTATTTTTGTGGAGGAAATAAATTTGAATTGAATTGGACAGTAGGCCTACATGATAACATCTCATTTATCAACCAATAGTTCATAGTGTCATCTCGTATATTACAGCCTAGCCAATTTCCTCACTTTTTGTGTAATTGAGAAGTTGATATTGTGGTAATTATTCATATTGAATGAAAAAGGCTAAGAAATTGTCAAAAAACCACTGAATTATTGATAATTAGAAAGACCGGTTGTGGTTATTACACCATTGTCAATCTCTGATAAACAGAGATTTTTTGACAATTTCTGAGTCTTTTTCATTCAATTTCCTCACTAATCTTTGGTCACTTCAAATCGGCAACATCGCACCTCTGTATCCCTCCCGCTGTCTGCTTTCTCTGCTGCGCATGTCCATCTGTAATTCTGTACAGAGTATAAAGCAGTCATAATCGCAGTCGTTGGACCATTTTTTATTGTGATTCATCTCATCTCCTGTGACTGGATATAGAATGTATATTGAAGACTTTTTCTTCAAGTCCTCTTTGATTATAGGCTTACACTAGACACAAACTCAAACTTGGAAAGTCTAAAGAACTCAGAAAACATTTATCGGCTTGCAAATGATTGTTTATTCATATGTTTCGCAGAACACCAAATCTGTTGCATACTACACTGGAAGCTACGGGAAAACCTCCAGATCTTCCAAATTCTGCCCCCAGGACCCCTGGCCACCCCCAAATATAAATTTGTTTCCCACAAAAAATTCATTACAAGCTTTTCTTGTTCACTCACTTCAATATTCATACTTCCATGCTCTGAAAGATTTTGCTTCAAGCTTTAGACATCTACTACAATATTTTGAGTTATTTTATTCTATGTGGATGATATTCAGGTCTAGACAAGAATGTTTACCAGATGATTTTCATGATTGAATAGAAATAGAGGTCTGAAAGATTACTGCGATGACTCTTAGATCAAGGTTATAAATTCAATGGTGATCGATAAGGCGTTTGAAAGCGGTTGTAGAAGATGTTTGAGCCTCTGATTACGATAAAGTAGATATTGAAGAATGGTATGATGTACACAAGGGAGCGAATAAAATCGATTGGCTGGAAAGGACTGGATACAAATAATAAATAACATTAACACTGAATGTGGAGGTTAAGGTCTCGTTGCCAGTGAATAGCACCTTTGGAATGGTAACGGTGTTTACCACGAAAGGCGGTTGGTATGGCGTGCTACCGAGAAAGAACTCATTCGACTCGATCGAAACTATATTTTGTTAGTTTTTGTCGATAATTATTTAGTTGATCGCTCGCGCACCCGTTAAAGCTGCCGGTTCAGTAACAACAATAAGTTAGTGCTAGTTCGGTGCAATTAATATGGCGACGTGTTGGAGTTGAGCTAATTCCGAACGGTGGGGGTTCATATTTGCATAACTCGACTCGATAAGTTTACAGCTGAAACCATTGCTGAAGAAGCAGCCTAAGCTACTTACTACTGACATGCCATGAACCATGAAACAACACCGCCACCTATATCTATATAAATGATGACTTATATAGTTGTGAAGGCATATTCCTAGTTTACTAACAAATCTGCACATGAGGCTACTACCATCACGCAGTATAAACCTAGCCGTCACGGCAAAAATTTATCACAGGTCATCGTGAGTCTACCGGATGTATACACTACGTACAACTCACGTCTGTCTTGCATCTTATATTGTGAAATAAGGGGCTTCATCCCAGCCACACTCACACTCCTACAAACTGCAGCAATAAATCCAGGCGCAAGACTCCCGTATATACATTAATATATCCTCCTTTACTAGGTCTGTTACAGGAATTCGCGAATAAATGCATTATGCGCTAAATTTATTGCGGCTCCCACAGCAGCTGAGGATTAATTGGTCTGATAGTGCACAGGCTTCTAGTCGAAAAAGGCGTTGCTCAATGTTAAATACTACATCCATCAGAATTATCCATCTGCAAATAAGTCAACTTTGGAGATATATGCGACTAATACGCCCGGAGCGACTTTGTCGGGAAGTTCTAAAAGCGATTAGATTATACAGACAAATCTAAAATGTTTGTCAATATCTAAATACGTTCTTGATGAATACGTATTATAAGAATACACCTAATTGAATTGATTAAATAGACCCAATGGATTTCGATAGTATACTTTCTGAAATAGTTTTCTATGTATTTTTGTAAAGTATCCAAAGAATGAATGAATAAGTTCATTTCTATCAAAATTGAAGTAGCCAAGGTAACCAAGAGATGCATTCATGAGATACACGATTCTTAAATATTCACAAATATAGAGTGAAATAGAAATTATAGATAGCAAAATAGAAATTTGCGATAATTAACGCACTCAATCATTTTCCTCATATGAGTATGTTCAATTGCAAAAAGGTTCTTCAATGAAGTTCTTGTTCTTCTTACTTCTTCAAGTATATACTATTGGAAAATTAATATATTAAGGGATGAATTTATCCATTACTGTTTAAAAAAGGTGAGTGTAAGCAGAAACTAGATATTATTGTTTCTATCTCATGCATTCATGCAAATTTATCATATCAATAATCTTAATGCTTCATCCAATATTTATCTTTTCCACTAGGTAAAATATGATATAATTATTTTTATTGATTTCATGAATTATAATAGAGAGCGTTTTTACTGGATCAATTCCCTGGATCAAATAAATTCTAGAGTTCTAGAGCATTCAACAATACAACGGAATTCACATTATAAATACAGTATTACATTCATTATCAACATCGAGTTTAAGTTTGTTAAGTTTTTATTAAGTTTGAATATCAACTTCAGTTACTACTCACCGGTATCCATAGCGACGACGGTGAGAGTGTAGCGCGGCTGTCGCTCGCGATCGAGCGCGGCTAGCAGCGACAGCTCTCCAGTGGACGCATTCACACGGAACAGATCTGCGTCACCGTCCTTCAAGAAGTATCGCACGCGTCCATTAAACGGCTGCGTGTCGGCGTCATGAGCGTGCACGCGGATGATACGCTGCGTCGACAGACAGTTCTCGACGACGTACGCGACATACGGCGAGTCAAGGAACGCGGGCGGGTTGTCGTTGATGTCTGCGACCGATATCGAAACTAGTGCCGTGTCGTGTCGCGCGGCTGAGCCGTCGGCACAGTCGTCCGCTCTCACGGTCAGCGTGTAGCGACTCTTGCGTTCGTAGTTGAGGTTCTTGGCGACACGCACCATTCCGCTGTCCTCTGATACGCTGAAGTCACGGTTGTCGTCGCCCGCTACGATTGAGTAGCGCACGCGTCCGTTCGGACCCTCGTCCAGGTCTGTCGCTGAGATCTGAACAACAAATCACAAAACGAAATCAAGTTAGGACACGACAAAATTGAATGAAATTTGTGAATCAGAAATAAAAATACTATAGTGATGTCCACGTTATAATAGCAGTGGAGAAAGATAAGAGAACATTCTTTATTTTGTGAATTTAAAGTTTGTTTCATGTTTTTACGAAAGTTTTATTATCAATCTCTCCAAATTTAAAATTGTTTGTCTTATTCTAATTATAGTTTTAGTAATTATTATTTAACGAAAATCCTAAATGCATTCTCTATTTAATTCCATCTATAGTTTTAGATTGTGATTTGGTGTAGAAATTAAAATAGACATAACCTATGTATAATATTTGGACAATTTGAAACTAAATTAGGAAATTGAAGAAGTTTTGGGCGATAGCCTGTTTTTTCTTTTCCGATCTATGTATAGTTTGAGCTTACCTAATAAATAAACAGCGTTGTCACTGTAATAAACAGTGTGATTTTCAATTCTCTGCTTTGCCACTGCCTTCTGTATAGGGTATCTGATACCGGTATATCTGATGTAATAATAACTGTTCATTCTTGTTCAACATAATCTATTACATTTTACTCGTCAAGAAGTTATAGTTTTCAATGATTATTATAATATATGTTCATTATTGAGATAGGATATTTTGATAATTGATTATATTCCTACATTGTTGGAAATTTATCTGGGAACGTTGCAGAGCTGGGAAAGGATAGCGCTATCTACTTTGTCGAATGATAGACGAGTATAGCAATATCAATGCTAATCAATTAAAACTGCCATCATAACGTGGACCGTACTATAGAAATGAATATCATTCAATTTATTAATTGCTGAAAGAAGTAGAGAAAAGAGAAAGAAGAAACAATGAAAAGCTGCAACCAATCATTCACCTTACCTTGTTCAGGTCACATTCAAACTTTATTGCTTCCATGCTACATACAATATTCTCCAAATGTTGTATACGGAGCTACTACCTTCGGTTTCTCCATAACTGGAGGAATCAGCTAGAGTTAGCTGATAGTCATTTTAATATCCTTGCTCAATGAGCACTTAATTTCAAAATCTATTAGTAGAGAACGAATGCTTTCTATTAATCCTATCCCTTAAATGTAAGGTATTCAAAAACCGTTAGATTTACCCTATTTAATACGTTTTCAACTCCTTCTCCATTGCACCTCAAGTTCTCATATTCCTTTATTGAATCAGTGCGTCGAAAATTTAATGTAATTGGAGATAGGCCTATTCCAAACAAAATAAGAAATGCATTCTATGGAGTGAATTGATTTGCATTTCTCTCGAATCACTGAAATGCATCAAATCCAATAATAGAAGAAACACCCATTCCAAAACGGATTTTTGATATACTACCTCTATTCATCATTCTATAAACTGTTTGGGGATGAATCACTTTGAGAATTGAATCAGTGTTTCTTCGATTCGATCCCCATAATACTCCTATCATTGAGAAAAAAATACAATTATGATTGCCATTCACAAACAATAAATTATTGCTCAAGGGGAAAACAATTCCTATTACATTAAAATCGAATCGGTTTTCGAACTATCCCATTTAAAAATATTCCTATAATGGATATATTTGTATCATTCTAGTTCATGAACTCCCTCAAAACTTGAGGAATAACTAATTGACGTTTTAATATTAATTATTAGTTCAAATGAGAATGATTATAACACAGAACCTAGCTATATCTAGACAGTCTAGGACAGTCATAGAGTATAAATTAGAATTGGAACTGTTTTGGGCTTCAGCCTGTGATACTTTTCTGGAAGTTGTGTTATGTCAATTGATTGAATAAATATTCAGATCATTGTTTCTCTACATTGAATAGACAAATAATCAATTGAATAAATAAACAGATCAATGTTTCTCTACTCCAACATCAGATTAGTTGGAGAAAAAATTTGAAATTTATGAATTGATTTTGAATCTAACTGACCTGTAGAACGGACACCCCGATACTGGCGTTCTCGGCGACAGAAGCCGAGTACTGCTTGGGATCGAAGACGGGACTGTTGTCGTTCTCGTCGATGACTCGCACCAGGATGTCGGCCTGCGTGGCGAGGGGAGGGTCGCCGCGATCCTTGGCGCGCACACGCAGAGTGTAGTTGGCCCGTGTCTCGCGGTCCAGCTTGCCGACGACCCGCAACAACCCGTCAACGGGTCCCAGCGAGAAGAGGCCGTGGTACTGGTCGGAGAGCAGTGAGTACTCGATGTAACCGTTACGACCCTCGTCGCCGTCGACTGCTTTCACGGCCAACACGACTGTGCCGCCCGGCATGTTTTCGGCCACTGATGTCTCGTTTGGTGTGATGAATGTAGGCGCCACGTCGTTTACGTCTTTCAGCACTATGGACACCTGCGAACAGAGTAAACATACCGTTTATGATACTTGTAGTAATAATTTGTCTATGGTAAAAAAACGTTATTTGAGCTACTTTTGTACATATTAATAGATACAATATAAAAACTTGTAGACCCTTTATTATTAAAAACTTTGAAATATTAGTTGAAATATTCAAAGTTTTTAATAGTCTAAAAAAGGGTCCTGAATATTGAATATTTGAATATTTCAACAAATATTTTGAAGTTTTTAATAATAAAGGGTACTACAATTTTTTATATTGTTTTTTTATTAATTTGTCTATGGTATTACACCCTATCAAAACCTGCAGGGTCATTCTACTCCTTTTAAATGTCAGGGTTTGAAAATTAATTCAATTTCAACTTTTATTGATTTACTCCAACATTCACAACTACCGTATATACTTATGGAAGGCACAACCGACTCCATTCCTACCTAAAACTGTACTGTACCTCTTCCGTTATACACGTTATACACTGTGCTCGTATGTACGTTATACACTGTGCTCTAGATCAATATTTTACACTTGGAAAAAGTAAATGTAATCTAATGAAAATACAAATTTAAAATTTTAGATTTGTATTTTCATTATAGAAAGTACTACAACATCACTCACAACACAACTGTAAGGTTAAATGTAATCTGTTTGAATCTCATTGTATCAATTGCTCATTGCAGGGATCATTGTCATAACATTTACATTTTAAAAATGAGGTTCATGTTAGTCTTTATTAATAAATAAAACTTTTGAAAAATTCAACTCCAAAATTTTGGCTTGAATATTCAGGTATCATCTCACAGATTGATAGGATATACGCGTACTACAAGATAGAATCATATTTCAATTAGAATTGTTATTCTTATCTCTATTCTTTCAGTTCAAGGATGATGATGATGATAATAATAATAATTGAAAAAAGAGTAGCTTGAGTGGCACCAGATCTAGCTTTTCGCTTCTAACTGTTTAATCAGTAGATCTGTGACCATGGTTTTGACAGAGAGTAGAAAAGAGAAGAGATCTAATCGCCGGATAAGAGGATGTACATCAAATTTAACAGGACTAATGTGTCCAATTCATTGGTCTTCCCACTTCATTCCTTCATCATCGAAAACGAGTTAGTTACACGTCATTTCTGGCCCAGCCTTTGTAACTTAAAGTTTTACAAGAAATCTCCAACTTCCATACTCAACTGCCTCGAATTTGCTATCTTCCCAGGAGTATTTATGCAAATGTCTACCTTGTTATAACAAAACTGTACGGTGTCTACTCCCACCACC
Organism: Nilaparvata lugens; assembly: GCF_014356525.2. Classification (NCBI taxonomy): domain Eukaryota; kingdom Metazoa; phylum Arthropoda; class Insecta; order Hemiptera; family Delphacidae; genus Nilaparvata; species Nilaparvata lugens. The sequence goes on along the minus strand of NC_052508.1, from coordinate 57,009,465 downwards.
AGAACATTCATAACAGTCCACTTTTCAGCCTAAAACCGCCCATGAAAACAACTAATAAGCCCCTATTTCATAACACAACGACCAAATTAGAGTTACTTCGATAGATAGTCGATAAGAATCTATTCTAGTCAACATTGGACAGTTGTCAGATTAACTTGATCAACAATGCAGGAAATTCACATCTCATCGAGAAATGTACGATCAAATGATTTAAAGAATACATGACAGGTATTCGATAATAAGCTACTTATAATAATCGCCTTAATTTTCACTAGACTTCCATTTTTTATGGACATGCAGGTGATTCTGATCACGCCCTCTACTTATATTATTCGTATGATTGAAGTTTGTCTTGAAAGATAAAGTAATTGTAATTTTTGAGAATAAAGATGGACGAAATGACAAAAATATCCTTCCCTATAGTTTTTTTTTCAATTTACGTTTTTTTCTCAATGTAAGTTCTTCATCATAATAGATTAGAAAAAACTCAAAGCTGATTCCCGATACCTATATATTTTACTTCAATATACAATAAGCAATAAAAATGTTCTTTAGTTTCGTAGTTATCTCTCAAAACCCCAGTTATGTATGTAGAATTACAGACATATTGGTTTGATCCAAGAGTAATTTGGAATATTGTGAGATTGATAAATAATATCTCAGTGATTCTGTAATAAATATTTTATTTGTTTGATTGTATGTATTATAATATTAGTATTAGTACTGACAAGTTACCTGTCGAATGGTATTATTCCCAAAATTGATGTGATGAAATGATCATTAATAGATAAATAATGAATAAATTCTTGTAAAACATATATTAGACAATTGTGAGCATGATAGAGAAGAGACGGTTTTGGTAATGAATTACAACACCATCTTGATGAATATTATACCTACTGCCAAACTATCAAAATATTCTTCCATTGGTTTTCTACAGATTAGATCACTTACTTCGAGACGGGGAAGTCGTGATTAAATTATTCAATAAAAGTAAGAACAAGGTCATGCAACAATTATTTGTGGGCGATTTCAACGACCCCTGGTTGTTCAACAGAGAAGTGCATTCCATAGCTTATGAAAAAAGATGTAACAAGTATGGAATGTGCAGGCCCTTAATTATCAAGTTTACCTGCGACTATCTAAAATGGCAGCTAGGCAGCGTCGCCAACAGTCGCTCGGCCCTCATGCTATTAATTAACTTGTGGTCAGGTTGAAAATTTTATATTCTTATTCAGACATTTTCTCTCGTTTGGTTTTTCTATTCGCTCTTGCAGAGCAAAGTCATATCTATCACTGTCATATTTGCTGAAGGAAGACATAAAATCAGAGTCTTTGTTTTCGAAATAGTCGTTTGGCAACACACGCATGCGCGGTGGTGATGTGGGTTTTCGGGGGGAGGGGGGTTGAAATGAGACTCTGAGGAACAGTCGGGAGTCGCTCGTTAGTATTTCATATCGCAGTGACAAGCCAAGTGTCGCGAGTGTGAATTTCTTGTAACTCGTCTAACGAGGATTGGTGTGTGTGTGAGTGAGTGAGAGAGAGAATCCACTTGGTTGCTGGTCGCGGGTCAGTGTGAGTGAGAGAGCAAGCAGTGGTTGGTTGCTGTACACCGTCATACTACTATAATGAACGAAACTATTTATACGCCGGACTAAGTGATAACTTTTTAGAAGAGAGGCACTCTTACTTCATGGGAGGGACAAAAATGAAAATAATTTGCAAGCTGGTGTCCTGGATGTGGTGAGACAGAGGAGGTAACAGAGGGTGATGGAAAGCAGTGAAAATGTCAGCTGGATATGACTGGCTGGTGGTATGACTATTGGTGGGGATAAGAGTACTGGAAATTATTCGAGTTGGGCTGATAGAGGAGGATATGGTGAGAGGGAAAGCAAGAGAGCGAGAGACAAGGATATGTTATGGAAAATGAGAAATGTAATATAAATAAGCAGAATCAAAGAAAAAGAGAGAGAGTGTGATAGTTTCACTCATGAGTGTGTGCGAGAGTGATAAAATGTAAAAGGAGAGAGTATACGTGATAGTTCCCATCCATGATTCTCCCTCTAAAAGACTTGAGAGAGCAGAAGCATAGGACAGAAAAGTGAATAGAAGAGGGGAGAGACAATATTTGAATATCAAATTGAATCAAAATTAATTTTTTTTTCAAACCAATTGAAAAATATGGAACAAAAAGACTAATAGTGACAACAATAATCGTATGAAAATTTATGAAATGAAGAGAATCAGAGTAGAATGGAAGGAAAATAGGTGTAGAAAAATTATGTGGAAAGAGAAGGGAAAACTACCAAGAAGACAGGCATGAATAAGAAAAAATGAAATGGATGCGCGAGAACAGGAAAAATGAAAAGAAGTATTCAGTGGAAAAAATTGATGTAGTGATGTAGACAAAAAAAGTGATGTAGACAATCAAGAAGTATCAAAAATTCATGTAAAGATGTAGAAGGGAATAAAGGAGAAATTATAGTAAAATATATAATAATTAGAGTAGAGAGGATAAATTAAACAGGCTAAAAATTATAGAAAATAATAAATAATAATAATAATAGCAGTTAGATTGATGGAAACAAAGGTGACTGCAAATCTGAGTCGGCTGGGAATTTCAAGAAACACAAGCTACTTGATGCAGAAGGCAGTGGTGCTCAATACTGTATCTTATACAGGTTAGGGCATTCCTGAATATAGCAACAGAATAACATCAAAATCCGGCCGATTTTGATGAGAAAAACTCACATTAAAATGTGATGATGAATAAAATAATAATAATAATTTCTCTGATCGCCAATGAATTGCAACCAGAGGAGTTTATTGAAAAAACATATACTTAATTGTTATATTATACAAAATGTTATTATGATGATGATATTAAGTTGAAATTTAGTTGCAATAAATCTATAAAAATAGAATTTTCAACAAAACGGGGAGAAAATCGACTCTAATGAGAAAATAGAATAGGAAAATTAAATGATAAGCAATCAGAGGATCAATAGGCTAGGAAGAGCTTATAAAGAAAGATCATGGGAAATATGATGGAAAATTATATATTCTTCTTCTTCTTCTTCCTTGCCTTTTTCCCATTATTTGGGGTCGGCTCTCCTGGATCTTAGTCGCCAGTTATGGAAAATTATATATTATGATTATTATTTGTAGGCCTATGTACATTATGTAGAAGTGTATTTGTTATAAATCTATGGAAATAGAATCTTCAACAAAATTTGAAAAAATTACTCTAATGGAAGAACAGAAGAGAAAAATTGGATGAAAAGCAATCAGAGGTTCAAGTGAAGGATCCTCTTCCTTTCAATGATGGTTCATTCAAATATTGCTCACAGAATAAGAGTAAAGAAGGGTGAGAAATGGATGAACCTGAAGAGCCGAGTACAATATTGGAAGTTATGGAGCAGCCGTCTGAAAAGAGTGGAGTCACTGACGGTACCCCGAACCCCGTACCACGTACCCCGAGCCCCCTACCAAGTGCCCACCTATTAAACCGATGTGTCCAAGAGCTATGTAAACATGATGAAGAGGAACAAGTATTTTTTCTCTTCTTTCTTCAATCTCCTGTTGTGTATAGCAATGCCCGCGTGTGCGCGTGCGTGTGTACAGCATCCCGGCACACAACCCCCCCTTCCCCTCTTCAAAATATCCCACTCCTTCAAAACTATACATGTATGCAGCATATGTTCACTATATACAGTCTCCCAGTGCTTTATCGCGCGTAATTTTATTCAGCATATATTTACATATTTTTATTTCGAAATTCATGGCAGGATTCCTTGACGCATAAAATATTTATCTATCTTTCCAATAATGAACTGTAAAATACAGAACTCACAGAGGAACCCTTCCCCTCTCACCCTGCAAAACCTCTCCGCCCAAAAATGACGTTCGTTGCGTTTTTTGTATGCTGTTTCTAATTTAAAGGCGGTGAAGATTTAGTCTCGCATATTGTCTGATTAATAACAGATAATGTGTAATTTGGATCGGCAATCATAAATCGCGTTGAT